>NC_067161.1:7516106-7771722 GCF_903995435.1 Acomys russatus
CTCAGCAGCTCCCCCATTCCCCGTCCCTCCCACCCCCCCCCCCCCCCCCACCCCGGCCTCTGCCGCCAGAGTGTACATTTAGAATCACGCTATAGTAACATCTCTCCTCCTCCCATAAGCAAAAAATTTCCCCATATTATCATCTTTACTTTTCTGTAAATAGAGAGCTCCCTTTATCCAAAGCACAATTGGGCCTTGGGTAAACTGGCCCCTCCCTTTCATATGTAACCAGCTACCCCAGAGTCAATGAGGAGCGGGGTTCCTGAGCTTCTCAGTCCCCAGAACTGAGCTAATGGCACATTTCTTCATGGGCTCACACTTTAATTAGCTCCTAAGTCTGTCACTGGCTGGTGAAATATTTATTTCTCAGGAATACACTTTAGTAATTTATGAATCAGCACACTGTAAAAATGGGATGTGGACTGTTTCTACACTGGCTGCTGTTTCTACCTGAAGCAAAGCTTTCATAGTCACCTGTGTGCCAAAGCCTGATTCCTTTTCTGCATTTAGGGACTAATTTGGTTGTTTTCTCTATTTTGAGCCAGGGGATATTCTTATATCAATATTTTGAAAAGATATGGGAAAGAAGTTGGCCATAATAAGTAACCTTGTTGGAGGTGGTATTAAAAAGTCTCCAAAAAATAAAAATACTTAGAAAGGGACAGTGAGGTGGCCGTACAGATGTGAGGGTGTGACATCAGATCTCTAGCACCCATAGAAATGATAGACACTGGAATGTGGGGCTGCTAACCCAGTGCTAGGGCTGTCAAAGTAGATCATTAGGTGGTCCCTGGAGCGCATTTGCTGGTAGCCTCTCCATTTGGTGAGCTCCGGGTTCAATGAGAGACCCTGTCTCAGAGAGTAAGGTGGAAAGTAACAAAGGAAGACACCTGGTGTCCCTCGCTTGTGCATCCACATGAGAACATACAAACAGCACACACATACATGCAAACATCCAAATTACTGTTACAGAGAAAGAAGCAGGAGGAGAGAGGAATGCAGAGAAGGACGAAGGGAAGGAATCACATAATATGGAAACTGTGGAAGTAGGGTACCAACACATGTCCTAAGTGACAGCACTGCAGTGCCATATCTGTACTCAAACTTCTGCTTTATAGATGCCTATATTTGAGTTATAAATATTCAAAGTACAGGTATGAATAACATCTGTCTTTTTACTTAATGTTTTTTAATCACTGTGGGTATGGATGTCTAGCCCACAGAGGATAGAAAAGAGAGCATTAACCCCTGGAAGTGGAATTACAGGGAGCTGCGAGCTGCCATCTGAGGGCTGGGAACTGAACCCAAGTCCTCTGCAAGAGCATCGGGTGCTCGTAACCTGTGAGCCATCTCCGGCTTGAATATCCTTTATTTACAACTCTATTAAAGAATCTCCTCCTATTTAGTAAAATCATAAAACATTATAGCCATTGGGGCCAGTGTGATAAATCAATAGTTAGAGGTGCTTGGTCTACAGCCTGATGACCTGAGTTTGATCACCAAAGCACACATATTGGAAGGAAAATGGTCTCTGAATATATGTCATTGCATGCCTCCCCTTTCCCCATGGATACACATTCTCTCTCTCTCTCTCTCTCTCTCTCTCTCTCTCTCACACACACACACACACACACACACACACACACACACACACACTACATCAAATTATAACAGAATAATCATAAAGCAATGCAGCCATATTGAAGGCCATATGAATGTACATGTAATATTTCTAAAGTATCAAACCTTTGATGTAGTAATTCTTTAATGAAATAAATAGACAGAGAAACAAAATAAAACTATATACAAGGACATGTATAGAAAAATATCTACTGAGAGCGCTGTGGCTAAAGGGTACCCTCTACTCTCATCCCTCTCTTGTCCCCCTGCAGCCTGTACATGTGACCTTCTTAAGACACAAATGGGTTGTAGCCATCACCTCTCATCCCACGGGAAACATTGATGCCATTCCTTATGTCACACATTATAAACATAAGGCAGTGCAGTCATAAACTTCTAGGCATCGGTTACAGTGTTTCATTAAATATCAATGCCAAATTGGCCCCTGAGTCCACGAGTTCTCAACCTTAAAAGAAATCAACTGATTTTTGGACCAAGATTACAGCTTTTTAAAAACTATCCCCTTCTGGGGCTGAGGAGACGACCTCTTCCCCAGGTCTTGAGTTCAATTCCCAGCAACCACCTGGTGGCTCACAACCATCTGTAATGTGATCTGATGATATATATAACAAATAAATAAATACATCTTTAAAAAACCTTATTCCCTTCAGACTTTTGACATGCCATGGTTCCTGAAGTATGACAATGTACTGATATATAATACAAAATTTATATTTCATTAGGTATCTTAAGAATTTTAGGCATTAAATAATACAGGAGGATGCCTGTATGTGATGTATTTGATGTTGTTTCCTCGGGTTATTGATACACTGATTAATTTCAATATGGTCCTCAAAATTCTCTTTGAAAAATCATGAATGAGGCTGGTGACTTTTATCTGTTGGCTTGGAGTGTGTTAGCACGTCCTGTAAATAAATAGCAGCATCCAGGCCTGGTGGTGCACACCTTTAATCCTAGTACTTGGGAGGCAGAGGCAGGCAGATCTCTGAGTTTGAGGTCAGCCTGGTCTAGGGAGAAAGTTTCAGGATAGCCCCGGGGCCACAAGAAGAGGCCCTGCCTTGATAAACAGCAACAAGAAAAGTAATAGTGACACCAGTTAATTAAGATATGTTAAAAAACAAAGTATGCCAGTACACTTGCTACAGAATCTAAAATGTGAACGTGGCTTATAAGTACCAGCACGGTCCAATCCCTCCCTGTCTCTTTCCCATCCCCTCTGCCTTGCCTCCCCACAGCTCACTTTAAACTCTTTCTGCGGCTGGCATTGGGCTTGTGGAGTTCCGCTGTCTTTTAGCTCCTGTGCTTAGTAAGTAAGCTGCCTCATCCTGTACCTACATTTGCCTAACTCTTCCTTTGTTGACAGACCTCAGCTTAGGCAAGCCATCTTCCAAGAGGCCTTCCCAGAGAAGCTACTCTCGGACAGCCTCAAGTTTCCTTTGTCTACTACACAACACGGATGACGTAAATCACCATTGGCAGCTCCCATTAGACTGACCAGGCCATGAGGAGACCGCCTTTGTCCTGTGTGTCATGAGATGCCTATCAGCAAGCCTAGCACGGAGGGGGTTATCGGTGACCATCAGTCCAATGCGTGGGAGGCATTGCCAGAGTCCTTTCTGTCTTTCTTCACCCTAACAGTGAGTAGAGAGCTAATGAACCCTCTAATGGAAGCCCTGCTGGAATCCCAGCATGTCAACGTGAACTGCATTTTCCAACTCTGTAGTCCTTGACTGGTGCTGGGGTCTTATTCTTCTTTTCCAAAACATTCAGTTTTAAGCTTTAATAGATTTGTTGAATGGAAATGTACAGTAAGCTGGGGCAGCAACAAGCCCAGAGCTTGACTATTTATTGCCTGTTTATTTGCTTGTGAAGTGAGGATCCAGTCCAATAAATTGGAATAAAGTTTATTCATTGCAATAAATTGGTTGGAGAGGGGAAATTTGGAAGAGGAGAGATGCTGGTGCCTGTGACTGCGAGCTTGCCAACTCCACTGGGAACCCTGGCCGTGAAGTGTAATACATTTGCCTCAGAAGCACTCTGGAAAACTCTCCCGGTTCATGTCCCCTTGGAGAAACGGGGATCTCGCCCCTGCCCTCTGAGACATATCAATCAGCGACAATGGTGAGTGTTGGCTTGTGTATATAGATGTCTTCTTTGTATTTCAGAAGGTGAGAATCATGACCTAAAACACAGTGAGTCAGGCAAGAAGGATGTGGCAATCGTGCATCACACAAAGAGCTGCCGAGGCTATGGCTGCCAATGCCTCTGTTTCCTCATCTTTGAAGTGAGTGCATAGTGGTACCCAGTGTCAGCAGGGTGCTGTAAAGACTGAGTGAGGAGATACACATGAATATTTGCCTCAGTTTCCAGGACTCTACACTTGCTCAATGCGGGTGAGATGTTCTCGTTGTAACTCGGCAGGAAGCTGTGCCAACATTTAGTCTTCAATAAATTTCATTCCAGTTCTTAAGGTAGGTATTCTCTACACCCCACCCCACCCCACCCCATCTCTCTCTCTCCCCCATCGCCCCTCTCTCTAGTTATCTTTCTCTCTGTCTCTGTGTGTGTCTGGGTTTCTATGTGTCTCTCTGTGTATGGTGTTCTTGCACATGTGTATGCATGTTCACCTATGTGAGTGAAGGTGCACATGTGTGCACATGGATGTCCAAAGCTAATCTGGGATTCTTCCTTATCACTTTCCATCTTATCCTGCGTTGAACTTGGAGCTTGTCAATATAATGGGGGTAGATAAGGTGCTTGCGCTAGGGACCTCTTGCCTCTGCCTTCTGAGAGCTAGATTTATACTCAGACTGCCGTGCTCTCCTTGAATTGATATGCTCTCGTATATCACAAATCTCCTTTTGTAACCTCTGAGCCATATCCTATCCCTCAGAATAGGCATTTGATGAGTGCAGTGGGCAGTCTCTTATATGATGGTCCTCAGTGACTTCTGCCCTTGTGTCTGTCCCTCCATTAAAAAAATGGACCTGATTAATTAATTGGATTAATGGGCAGGAGAAAATATGAAAGATGGAATTTATTGGCAAGATGGGAAAATGCAAAAACCGTATTTCCTCCTTCGGGGTCCTCTTTCATTTTCTCTTGAACTGCCTGGGAAAACCCAGGAACCTTGCTTTGAGCAAGCATTCTAGAAAAGTCCATATAAAGAATCACAAAAGAGAGCGTAGAGGTGTACCTAGCTTAGTTCAATCTTGGCAACCTGTTAGCCCCCGACAACAGCTATGAAAACCACTCAGCAAAGACTATATCAGATTCTTGGTGCACACGACACGGGTTTTGGACTCCTAGTAAATTGGCAGCCACATCCCATCTGCTGGATGTAAACACGCACCACTACACCTAACAATAAAATATTTTATTTTCCATGAAGACATGAGCATCACAAAGGTAGAGCTTCTGTGCATAATTTTTATCACTGTATAGCTAATGCCCATAAATGATCCTAGAAATCAGCAAATATTCTAAATGACTTTTTTCCTCTGCAGAAGAGCAAAAGTCTCTGTACAGTTCACTGTGGTCAGGATGTTCATCCCTCACCCGGACCTTTCTCCTGAACAATAAAACAACAACAACAATGACAATGGCACAGGGAATGATGGGACTGCATCATCCTAGGAACTGCAGAGTCTGAGACAAGAGAATTGTAAAATGGAAGCTAGCCCAAGAGTGTCTCAAAACAAACAAACAAACAACAAACCCAGAAACAGGATCAAAGAAAAACAAAACAAATATAAATAAACATACCCCCCCTAAAAGCACTGAACACAGAACAGACAACTGGAAACCATTATGTCAGGCAAAACAAACCAGACCCAGAAAGACAAATAGCTCATGCTCTCTCTTTTATACAGAATCTAGGGTGGAAGGAAGTGCTTTATGAAGAGGACGGGGACCAGAGTTGTGGGGAGGGGATGATAAGACAGAGTATTGGGGTGAGTATGATCAGAGTAAATGCTACATATGTACGAAATGTTATAATGAAACCCATTATATGGTTTGCGTTATATTGCATGCAATGAATATATGCTAATAAAATAATACAAAAGATGTATCTTTTAAAAACCTATTTGAGTAGTGTGAACTCTTTAGTCATTCACAGCCTGTCTGCTATCCATGTCCACTGTGCATTTGCTGTCCTGTGTCCTGACATCACTTGTACAGATATCACCATTAAAAGCAATTCATAGTGAAAAAATAAATAAATAAATAAATAAATAAATAAATAAAATAAAAACCTATTTGAGGAACATTAATTAACATCATTTTAAAGCAATCAGTTCGGTATGCTAGCGCACTGAGAAGCATTCTTTACTTAGCTAATATTTAAAGTCTTATCTATGCCAGGTGGTAGTGGTGCAGCCTTTAACCCCAGTACTCGAGAGTCAGATGCAGGAGGATCTTGAGTTCAAGGCCAGCCTGGTCTATAGAGTGAGTTCCAGCACAGCCAGAGATAGACAGTGAAACTCTGCTTCAAAAAACAAACAGAAAACAAAACAAACAAACAAACAAACAAAAAACCCCAACCAACGAGATAAATCTTATCTAGATTGCTTCAAAGCCATCTACCCTCTCTTCCTCAGTCAGTTTTCTATACTTGGTTTGCTCCAACTCCAAACTCCAACCAACACATGGGTGCTTATCAGTTCTGCGTGCTCTGATTCTATGTAAGCATGCTCATGGGCGACCACACCCAAATCAGAAGACAGCTGGGGAGGAGCCAAGGATAAATCAGTACAAAAAAACCAATAGCCGTACAACCATCACACCAGGGTGGGTCTCCCCACCTCCTTTCCTCTCCTTTCCTCCCTCTCCTTTCCCTCCTCCCTTCCCCACTCTGTGTGTAGACACATTTGCATGTGTGTGGAAGTCCGAAAACAACCTCCAATATTATTATTCCTCAGTTGCCTTCCATTTTGAACTTGGAGGCAGGCTCTCTCTCATGGGCCAGTTAGCCTAGGATAGGTGACGGAGTTGAGGGATCCTTTGTGTCCACTTGCTGGGTGCTGGGATTTATACCACCACACCATGCTCCCTCTAACCCAGATTGGCTTTCAGAGCCTAAATCCAGGTCCTCCTTGCCAACACTTTCCCCACCCCAGATCAGTGCATGTCATATCACTAATCCCAAATTAGGAGTGTAGTGTGAAGGGACAAGCTGCAGAGGCTAAGAAGCTCATCTCCGCAGGGAAGGAAGGAGGCCAGAGGATAGGTTCAGGTGTGGAGGAACTGTACCAAAGAAAGGAAGGTGTTTGGGAACCATTCAAATGATAGAAGAGAAAGATTGGGGCTGCAGGAGATGATTGTGTGGCACTTGATTTCTCATTAGGCTCCTGGTGTCGCTTGCACTTGGGAGTGCTGATTTCCACACTGCTAGAGTGCTTCTTCAAGTGAAGAGCACTCACTCAAGGTTCCATGCAAACTGCAGGGCCCACAGAGGTGCCTTTAGGAAAGCACAGAGAAAGTGCCCCCGTCCTTCCCAAGGGAGGAATTTAGGGTGTCAGACTTGAGATCTTGGACCTCCCTAGCAAAAAGGTCTTGTGTGTGTGTGTGTGTGTGTGTGGGTGTGGGTGTGGGTGTGGGTATACTCACCCAGGAAAGAGCATATGGAGGCTGGAGGAGGACACTGGGTCTCTTCCTCTATCATTTTCTGCATTATTTCCTTGAGTCAGTTTTTTCGCTGTGCCTGTAGTTTGGGTGGGGGTTGGGTGAGCACCACAGATCTGCCTGTCTCCATCCTTCTCCCCAGCCCTGGGGTTAGGGTGACATATACAGGTGTACCTGACATTTATAACAGGTCCTGGGAAGTTCGAGTCTGGTCCTCATGGCTGCATAACATGCATTCTTACCCACTGAGCTCTCTCTCCAGCTCTTCGAAATAAATCGCACAAAAATATTCACATAAATAGATAGGGATAAATTGGGTTGGTCAGAATCATTACAAATAATTGTCAAATCGTGGTAGTGAGAGCTCATAAAGAGTATATATAGGCTGAAAATAAGCAAAATATCAGCTGGAGTGATAACTCAGTAACTGAAGCTCTTGCCTTGCAAAGTGGAAACCAGGCACAGTGGTATGCATTTGTAGTTTGTAATCTCAGCTCTAGGGAGGCAGAGCTGGAAGGATCCTTTGGGCACAATGGCCAAAGAGCCTCGCTTACTTGTTGAGTTTAGGACCAATGAGAGAACTTGCCTCGATTATCCAAGGTGGACAGCATCTGAGGAACAATAGCCGGGCTGTCTACTGTCCTTCATACATGTGTACACACATACATAGACACACATACACTCAATCAGTGTATCTATCTACCTATTCATGTACAAATATCTTCCAACATGCATGTACTGAGGCCGAGAGAAAAGACACTATACTACTTTATGCTATAGGAAAACCATATACATTGAAAACATCCTAACTGGATTTGAACTTGAAGCACAATAACTTATTGTCTTTATGGGTTTACATGATCAAATGTCAGCAGTAAAAGAACCATTTCCCTATAGTACCCTACTAGCTGGAGAGGTGTTGGATGACACTGTGAGCAAGGGAAGGGTCCCCAGCAAAGAAAGAAACACAACGTCAACTCGGCTTTATAAGCATCTTCGCTGTTGAAACACCTTACAGCAGCTCTTCCCAGTCAACTGAGTGATAAAATTAACATCGGAGCACAGAGAAGCTAAGGGACTGCAGAGCATCTCTGTGCAGGATCATGATGGAATTTGCCATCAAAGGTCTCTCTGTAACTCAGCCCCAGGGATGTCTGCACACAGGGCTTGTCTCTTCCAAGAGAGCTCAGGGTCGTTATTTATTTTTAGATGGCCAAGTAAATATTATTTATGTCTATAGAGAGCTGCATTTTGAGTTGACAGAACTAGAAATTCTGGATAACTCCACAATATGGAGTCTGGTGGGTCTAAGTCCTGGTTTATGTGAAGTCAGCAGCAGCAACTTCCCAGCACCTTATGGAGGTGCAAATGCCAGCCGAGTAGCACATTTAATTGCTTCTAGAGGACATCAGTTGAGTCAAACAAGCAGCACCGAGTCACAGTCACCATTGGTTCCTCCCACCACAAGCTTCCCTGCTACAAAAAATAAAAGATACCCAGAAAAGACGTGATTTTTCTTTTGTCCTACAGCAAACTGATAGCAGAGATACAGCTCAGAACTGGTGTTCTCCATGGAGGTGTTGGGAGATTAATGTCTGTCTGTCTGTCTGTCTGTCTGTCTCCCTCCCTCCCTCCCTCCCTCCCTCCCCCTCTCCTTCCCTCCCTCTCTCTCTTGGTTTCCCCCAATCCTATGTATGTACACTCACACAGATATGGGTGGTGCACTAACACACACACACACACACACACACACACACACACACACACACACACACAGTTTATTTTCAGACCCAAGGTTTTAAAAATATCTGCAAACGGAGTCCAGATTTTGGTTTCTGAACAGGTGCTCACCAGGCTTTCACACCATGGACAGCATGTCTTTGAAGGATCAGTCTGCTGACAGTAAATGATATACAACACACAGAGATGCAGAAAGCTAGGGAGGCTATGATTTCTTCTCATCAGTGCCATTAATAATTAATGACCTGCGTAAGATCATAGAGTACTCTTTGCTTCTATTGAAATGCCTCTTTCCCTTGCTTTTCTCTTCTCCCCTTCTCTTCTACTCTTCATACCTTCTCTCTTTTTCTCTGCCCAATTGTACGTAGTCTGTCTCTTACTATCATATATATAATATATATTATCTATCATCCTGTATGTATGTATGATCTATCTGTCTGTCTATCTATCTATCTATCTATCTATCTATCTATCTATCTATCTATCTATCATCTCTTTCCTGAATCCTTCAAACCTCTCCTCCTTCCTACCTGTCTCCTCTCCTCTCCTGCATCCCTTACTGTGTCTCACTGGACTTCACTGTGTATATGTCAAACCATACCTGTCCTTTCAGGGTTAAGCCTGTGAGAATGCAGTGAGAATCCACTCTATTAATTGTGAATGAGACCACCTGCAGTAGCTGCAGAGTCCACAGTCAGCAGCTTTTCAATTCAGCAGATCAATCTATGTGTGGCTGATAGTGCTGAAATTATAAAGTTTATTTCTCTCCTCTGGGAGAAAAAAAATCAAATAAACTAGCCAACACCTTGAAGATAAAAAGGATTCAAAGTAGCAACCAGAATAGTTTTATAAATAGTTTTATAAAGATCAAGTCCTTTTGGAATAATCTAATCTTCTTCCGCAGGAAAAGTTTGATATGAGGTAGAGGTAGGAACTGTTTTTTCTCCCAGCAAATACTCAGTGATTTGCTGGGAAGACTCCCTGGATTCACAGGCATTGCTTCATCTGCTTTAACACACAGGGGATGAGCTGATAAAACCGATATATTCAGCAAGGCTTCCGTTGCTCTCCACCCTTCCCCCCCAGCATCAAACCCACATCCCGCACTTGCACGCACTTAAAAATATAATATAATCAAAGGAAGCATTATTCTTACAAGGCCTATTAAAAGAGCCAAGTAAATTCATACAGGATAATAAAGATGATTTATTTACCAGGAGGAAAAATTGGTAGGGGAAATAGTGTGGCTGAACCTCATCTACAAAACCAGATTCCCATAGAATATTAATCTTCATTGATTAGCTGGGAAGAAGCATGCCACTTAGACTTTCAGTCGCATGGCATAAGTTAATTCAGACGCTTCAGTCTGACAAAGCCCCATCTGATCACATTGAACCCTTAATTCTGAGCATTGCAGAATATTCTATTTGCTTCTTGAAAACATCAATTTATGTCCAACAACATCTGTAGGAAAATGGGATTTGCCAAATGTCTCAAAATAGGAAACCACAAGTCTTTGGCTTTTAGAGAACAGTGGATCTTATTAACCCTTCTTCCCCCTCCCCCCCACCTTTCACTGTATCATGGCATGTGAGGATAATAGAAAATAAAAGGCATCTAGACTGTCCCCTAAAAATAATGTACAATATCAGTTCCAGAGAGTGCATGGATATACTAGTGTCTTTCTATGACCTCAAACTGAAGCGTCTAATTTCATATCACAGATGCCTCTGGGAGAAACACCCAATCTGCACCACTCTTGGGACTAGAATATATATATGATTTTCAGGCATAGTTCAATGATTTTTTTTCTCCTATGACATCATTTCTGTGAGATACGAGTTCCACAATGAACACAAATATCAGGATCCTTCTGTGACTGACTATTCATGCTGGGGTCTCCCCTGCTTGGCCCTCACTTCATTTTCCTTCAGGGAGTACATACAGTGGAAGTCCCTTTGTGTCCTGAGTTAATACCCTAAACATCACCAGAGTGATTGCACTGATGGTCAGCAGAGATGCACCTTGTAGCTAACTACTGTGCACCCGAGGGTCCTGTATCTTAAAGGGGAGGAATCGTGTGTTTCCCATGGTCTCCTTATGTACGAGCCTCTCTGTTAATGTGTGCAAGCATTGGCTCCACTCACATCTCCTGTCTCAGGCAAATGACTTTACTGCACTATCTCCCATGTGCACAACATATCTGGGTGGGTGCTCTCTGCATGTGCGTGTAACTGTTCATGTGCTTGCATGTAGAGGCCATATGACAACTTCAGGGGCTATCCCTCAGGAGTTATCCACCTTGTTTAACTAAGACAGGGTTTCTAATTGCTGGAGCTTACCAAGTAGGTGAGGTTAGCGAGGCTAGCTGGCCAGCGGGTCTCAGGGACCCACCTGCCTCTTTCACCACACTGGGACTACAAACATGTGCTAGCAAACCTAACTTTTGTACATGGGTCCTAAGACTTGAACTCTGTTCCTTACGCTTGCAAGGCAAGCATTGCTAACAGAACCATTTCTCCAGCCCTTAGAGGTAATATTATTCATGATTTATTCAGCAGGTTTTTAAAATAAAAAAGTGTAGGGGGAGCCATCTACCCTGTGAGATGAACAGGGCTATCTTACTTACTAGCAATTCCCCTCAACTGTGGGTTTATACGGACACAAGCCTCTACCACTGGTGTGAATTCAGCGATGGCAGTGATGGGCACCATCATCCCGTCATGTAGCACAGTGACTGTGTCAGAAGAGTGTTGGCCTGACATGTTTAATTAATTAATTAATGTATAGGGACCATCCTGTTTCTTCCACCTTAAATATTAAGAAGCTTAAACTCTCTGGCATCATTAAATAAAAGTCTCATATCTACATGGCTGACATTAGGTATTAGCATCCTATCTCTTTAGGCTAAACTTGTGTTTCCTAGGCTTTGTGAAGTTCTACTCTCTCCTTTTCCAACCACACAGATTTTCCGTTCTGCTAAGCAACCCCTGGCCCAGAGGCACTCATTCTCACTGGCTCAAAGGGCATCCCCCTCCAGGTGAGATTTACCCTTGGGGCTCCTTTTCCTTCAGAGTTATAAATTTTCTGAGGGTTCTGAGAAGCAAGAGAAAAATCACCATTTCACTGGCTGGAAGGAAACCTGATGGCAGAGGAGCAATTGCAAAACTTCATTCCCCCTTTGTTTAGAGGTGTGATAAAGGAGAGAGACCTACTAGTGATTTCAGGACACATCTGCATAAAATAGACATAAGAATCCCAAGATACGCATGAAAATAATCCACCTGTGTCCTTTACAGACCTATTTAAAAATTTGATTTCTAAACCAAAACCCATACATGCATCTGTAAATATTTAAAATAAATTTTAAAAGGTCATTGTTTGCCCCACCTCTCTGCTTAGAAACAAGTTTTAAAACAGAATGGTGTTTATCACTTATTCCTAATAGTGTTAAATATGAGAGGCAGAGGAATTTTCCATGGAGAATTTTTCCACTCTGTTGGCAAATGAAGCCTGACACTCACAGTGTTGCTTGCTGTGATTTTGTCTTTCACTTCATGTCTGACAGTGTAGCCTAGTGACCTTATTGTGCTTGTAGATGCAGAGCACTCTGTCACAGATACGAATTACGACATGCTTCTGCAGTTACGATGGCACTTGGTGGCACTAACATAGTCCCAGCCAAGCTACCTAAGCCTCATGACACATGCATCTCTATGCACATGGCTGGGTCAATCTCTAAGGAAAGTTTATACCCCTGCAAAGGATGTGCACATGCATAACTAAAACAAATATTGTTTAACTTATTAGTTCAAAGTCCTATCATATTTACAGCTTCCCTGGTGTAGTGTTCAAACACTCTAACACACACAGGCAAACAGATGAGATAAAGACTCACTTTGTCTGTCACCCTATATCCACACACCTAAAAACTTATTACAACGACACTAATCAATCATCATATGCCTGCTGGATGAATAGTAATGGAAGAAAACATGGTCTCAAAACACCTAATTAAGTAAAGGATGTATGTTACCATGTTCTTCATCTGTGAAAAACTTCAAAGACTTTGCCAAAAGACACACACACACACACACACACACACACACACACACACACACACACACACACACACCCTCCTCACTGTCAATGCAGAGGGCCATGTGCATGTGTGGACACCTTCAATGGGGATTGATTGGTCACTGTCAATACAGCCTTATACATACGGGCACCATCAATGGATGCCCATCCTTCCCAAAACTTCTGACATCAGAGTCCATGCTCGCAATGCCCTGAGGCCATTATGAATCATCAAAGATTAAATTACGTTGAGCACAACTTTGGTTAAGTGCACCCCACAGTATTCTATTTGGTCATCCATGCATCTTATTTCCGGGATCAGAACGATTAAGTAGCATCTTCCCCCCAGCTCACCCCTCCTCCACACTCCCACAATCCTTAGTCACTGTCGCCCTCCTGCCATATTTTCTAGGTCAACTGTAGCTTCTAAAGGATAATGCCCAGGCAGGAAAAGAGGAGGAGAATTCGATGTTTCCTGTGCTGGAAAAACGCATCCCCTCACAGGCACACTGTGCCCTAGTCTTTACCTACAGAAAACAAAGTGATTACTGTTAAGTAATTTTGTTGCTACTTTCTAGGCACAAACAGACAAGCAGGGGAGTGACTCAGTCTGAGTTCCTTTACAAAAAGTTTAAGACAGGGAAAACTAAAGGCTGGGTGCAGACAGCAGATCCGCAGTGGAAGAACATAAGGAGAGGCTCTGGAATCTTGAGGGTCACAGGGTCAGGACAACTCGGGAGCAGCGGAGATGTTCAAGGTCCTGATGGTGGTGACAGTGGTGCGGGTGTGCAAGACACTTCACCTACAGGTGCTTATGGTTATCGCGCCTTAAGAAAGCTGTCTGAAAACGCATGCTGACCCTTCCCGAAGAAGGAGATTCACCTTGTCTTCACAGCGCATGCGTGTGCTGCAGCTCCATAGCAACAGGGTTTAACGATGCGAAGGAGAATTAAATAGAGCAAATAGTTCAAAATATTCTGCAACTTTTTCTATGTCAGGAAAATCAGAGAGTTGTCTCATTAGAAATGCTAAGGAGGGTGGTTCTGGAGAAAAAAAAAATGTTTCTAATAAAGACAAAGACTATGATGGAGTAACTGCTGTCCTTGCCCCTACTGCACAGAGAAGAATCACGAATTCTCCATCCTTAAACCAATTGGGTGTAGATAAAAAGTTCAAGTCTGGGCTGAGTGGCACTCACGTGTCCTTAGGCCTGCTTAATCAGCATACGATTCTTAGAAAACTACCACTAGTTAATGGACAGGCATCTAAATCTGGGACTTGTGCTTCCATTCCGAAGCTGCTGGCAGAGGGCAGAGGGGCCCTGAGAGAAGACTACAAGCTCCAAGGTCAGTGGCGGTCATTGGTCACTGTTTGGAACAGCCCATCTGAGCCCAAAGCCTACACCAGCCCAAACAACGCCGAGAGATATACAACACGCAGGACCGGATGTGACTCCGGGCAGAAGGTTCAGGACTGGATGTGACTCAGGGCAGAAGGTTCCTTTTCCTGCTGCCCACTCGGCTCAGCCGTGAACTGATAAACTGTCTTCTCGGGTGTGTGTTTTCTCCGAGCCTGTTTGTGTTGGGGTTCCCCCCTCCTTCCCGGTGAGGGTTGTGGAGATGGCTAAGTAGAGGCAGGGCTGGCCACACAAGCGTGAGAACATGCTTTCAACCCTCAAGAAATCACATCGTAAAAACCTGGCATGGTGTCGCAGACCCATAATCTCTGCATGAGGAAGTGGACACGTTAGGTGCTTAAAGCTCAGTAGCCATTCAGGCTTGCTGAGTCAGTGAGTCCCAGACCTAAGACTGAGGGAAGACACCCCCAAAGTACATTATTGGCTACCTCATGAACAGTCATGCACACCCACATATGTATTTATATGTACAAACACTTACCTACACACACATACACCACACTCACAAGATCAAGCCGTGGAAGGATGTGAAAATTAAGATTCCTGGGTTGATAGGCCTTAATCCCATTGATCAATAACTTATATATCATCTGAAAAACACATCTTTCTGATGCCCTGCCCTGGCACCTATACTAAATAAGCCTCAATGACTTAGCACCAAGCAGTCACTTGCCTACAGAGGCCCAGCACCCCCACCCACCTTCGTACAGTTTATGTGTACAGCCATGGGTACACCATTCCTCCTGAAGCCAGGGTCACGATATATAATTTTATTTTTCCAAATATCACAACTTTCTTCAAGAACTGGAGTCAGTTTTCTTCTACTTTCGGACAAAAATCAGTCTATTTAGACTTGATGGTCACCATCTCCTGATGCAGGGATTCAGGGTGAGGCTCTAGGTTAACTTTGAAGACTTTTGAGCTACATTGTACTGTGTCTAAAAACAGCTTCACGCATCAACAACATAGCTTATGTTACGTCCTCAAGCACATTGGGAGGTGGGC
Organism: Acomys russatus; assembly: GCF_903995435.1. Lineage (NCBI taxonomy): Eukaryota > Metazoa > Chordata > Mammalia > Rodentia > Muridae > Acomys > Acomys russatus. The sequence continues at coordinate 7,531,615 of NC_067161.1, forward strand.
ATGGGAGGCAGGGAGGATTGAAAATTCTAGGAGTCGCACAAGCCATTCTTTCCAGCCATATCTCCCATACGTGAATGCTGTTCTTCTCCAATTGCTTCATCTTGGCCCAATTTTCATATAGATGTGCCTCAATATCTCCTCAAAGATTAGGCTCCCCTCAATTTATGCTGGGGTTATATCCTGATAAGCTAATTATTAGATGGAAACAAGAAGAAAAAGATACATCTGGCCTGACAAACATGACGTTAGTCTAGCCTAACTTTAATGTGGTCAGGACATTGGCACTTGGGCAAAAATTACCTAAGGCAAAACCTATTCTATCATTATTTATTATTGTTATTATATTATTATTATTATTATTATTATTATTATTATTATTATTATTATTATTATACTCCTGTTAATGAATATATGTACCTGAAACTCTGCTGGCACAAATAGTACTACATGGAGGGTCCATGATTACTGGGGTGACCAACATCTCTACTCATAAGAAAGCATCCGATTAGGTATCGATAGCCTAGGGAGAGAGCAGAGCTCAGCCACTGAAATGTAGTTTCCATGGAAGGTGTATCACTTAGCACTATCACAAAATAAAGTGGTTGTCACTCCAAGTAAATGGTGGCCTGTCTGCAGTGTCTGGTATTTGCAAGGGTTAACTTGAAATTGTTTTACTTACCAAGTGGTTTTAGATTTTACATGTGCAAAACACAAAAGGAAATTAAGCCCTATTTTTACTCTCACTACTAATCACAATAAAGAGAAGAGCTTTAGGAATGCTTTTCCTGTTTTAAAGATGTGTGTGTGTGTGTGTGTGTGTGTGTGTGTGTGCGCGCGCGCACCACCTGTATTTGTGTACCCATAGAGGCCAAAAGAGGGTGTCAGAATCCCTAGTTCTGGATGTACAAGCAGCTGAGAGATGCCTAACATGTGTGCTGGGAACTGAATTTAAAAGCTTGGGTCCTCTGCAAAAAAAAGCAAGCATTCTTCCACTTCCTTTTCCCCCTTTACAACTAAATAAAACACTTCTTGGAGAATGGCCAGAATTCAATTTTCATATTACTATTTTCTTTGTGTCTGACCTCCTAACAATCCTCTTCAAAAGCCAATCCAGTTACTGAATGTTTTCTTCCGAGACACAGATACATTCTATGATAGCTTTCACAGGTAATGAATACAATTATTTTACTCTTTGCAAAATTGTCCTACAAGAACAGGCAGGAAGGTGCAATTGCCCACGTGAGTCCTCCAACTGAAAGAAGGCATTTCAAACACTATCTTTAGGCAATGGCATTCTCCCATGGCTTAAACTTAAAGGTACTTTAAGGCACAGATCTGGGGATTTCTAAAATGACTTTTGGCATCTTAGGTCTTGGGACGGCTATTCTTGATTGTGTAATGGAAGTATCTGTAACCATGCAAACAAGTCTCTGCGCATGTCTGTGAAAGGCTATCTAAAGGGTGTTAACTGAGGTGAGAAGACCCAGCCACAGTGAGCAGTTCCATTCCCTAGGCTAGGGTCCCACACTGACTGAAGTGGAAAACTAAGCTGAGCGCCAGCACTCGTCTCTCTCTGAAATCTGACTGTGGACACGCGTGATCTGCCTCAAGCTCCTGCCCGTATGCCTTCGCTGCCATCCTGGAACAGAGACCCAAGATCAAGCCTCTCTTTTTGAAATTGCTTTCCTCGATTGTTTTGGATCCTCAGTGAGATGAGCGATTAACACAAATATATTTCTGTAAAGGTTTTCTTACCATTGTGCTTGCTGATTATATCTTGTGTGACTCATAATTACTTTTATTGTTTTATATTAATTATTATTTAGATAGTACGTATTTGTAATGGAAAATGTAAGGGCTGTTAAGCAAAAATTAGCCATATTACTGGCTGTGAACACTTTTGAGGATGAGGGTGTGTGCAGTTGCTCCTTCCTTATGTACTCATAAATACTTATATTTTGTTCTTATATTCATAAATCTATTTATTTACACATGAAATTAAATAGTTACAAAGGCTAAACACTGAAGACTGACTTGCTGGGTTTAAATAGTAGTACTTAACAGCTAGCAATTCTAGATGCTCTGTAGACATCTTATTCACGGCCTACACAGCAATAATCCCTTTCTCATAAGGTTACTGGGTCTTAACTGCATCCCATGGGTCCTGGTTAGCACTAACTGTCAACCTGACATAGCCTATGTCAGGGCAACTCAACTGAGGAATTGCCCAGACCAGAGTGGCCTGCGGGCATGTCTGTGGGTGATTATCTTGATTGTTAATTGATATAGGAGAGCCCAGGCCACCGTGGGAGGCACTATCCCTAGGCAGGTGGTCCTGAATTCTATAAAATGGTAGCTAAGTATAAACTGGCCTGTGAGCCAGCTGGCAGGCATCCTCCTCCATGGCTTCTGCTATACTTCCTTGGTTCTGAAGCAAGTTCCTTGGGTATAGGTCACGTGAGTCAAGGCAAGCTCTCCTTGGCTTCCTTAGTGGTGGACTGTGATCAGAAAGGGTAAACTAAAGAAGTCCTTTATCCTCAAGCCACTTTCAGTTAGGGTATTTTTCACAGCCACGAAAACATAACTAGAACACTATGTGTAACTGTCGGCTGTCAGTAAACTTGTGATGGCAGTTAGACATCATTATTTGTAATGTAATTTAAATGTTTTTTTTTTGTTATCTACTAGTTCATTAGTATATTATGAATATTTTTCACCCCAAGCACACACATCCTGTATTACTCTCTTGTGTAAGCACACCCAAAGTTTGTCCTCCTTCACAGCATTTAGGTTCACACAGAAAAGGGCACACCTGCCTCATTTATTCTGAGTGCCAAGCCCAAAGCCCAATACTGAATAAGCAAATCTATAAATAGTTATTCGCTGCCAAACTGACTGGAGACTGGACACATTACATACTCAAGACAGAAAGTGTTCCCAAAATCAAAGTGGATGGAAACACAGGAGAATGAGGTCACGGATTTCTCTTTTCCTCTTAAAAAAAAAAAAGTCTCATCCTTGGCAAGAAATGTACAAAATCTCGCATGGTGTGAGATTCACTCTACTCTTAGGTGGGCACCTTGCAAAGCACCCCCACGCTTCAGAGGCAGACGTTTGCATGATTTGTGTATGCACAGACAGAATTAGAGAGTATCACATAGGAAATACAAAGAGTAAATAGGTAGCTAGAAAGACAGATGAAGAAAACAATGTAGACCAATGACCATGTCTGTGCATACTCACATGCATCTACACATACAAACAAAGCTAGCCTCAACACCATAATGTATTTAGGTTTATTTTTACTTATACATATTTAGGTGTCTACTTGTGTGTATTGTGCACATGCATATGGTTGCCTACCAAAGGTTAGAAGAAAGCATAGGGTTTCCTGGAGCAGTGTGACTGGCCACTGTAAGCCACCCAGCATGGGTGTTAGGAATTGAACCTGGGTCCTCTGCAAGAGCAGCAAGTACTCTCAGCCATCACTAAGAGTCCCTTGGCCCTATACTTCAATGGTCCAGGAGAAGACTTTGTCAACTTGCATACTTTCAATACGCTTGTAGCAGTCAGTAACAGGTATGTGCATTTTTTTTTTGAAAAATTCTTTTTGAAATTAGACTGTGTTTTCTAATCTCAAAAATATTGCTGGTTGGATGATTTTCATTTCTTTGTAAAATGACAAGCGATACTTCATTTTTTTCCAAAAGGTTAAGTCTCCAAACTTTATAAATTGTACTTTCTCCATAAAAATAAACTGTCGTCTGCTGGTGTGCAAGATTAGCGAAAAATGTTCACACTGTCGAAAATAGATGGGTTCTGCATTTCAAGGTGACAAGTGCAATGTCAGACCCAATCAATCGATCACAGCATAATTATTATTGCAAATGATCCTTATCCATGCTGCAAACCTTAAGGGGAATTTAATGAAGCAGTAAGCACATCAATAATAGGATCCACTTTGGTCTCTATTAAGTCGCATGATTCATAAATATCCTGGTGTGCCTGGCTCTCTTTAAATCCCGTGAAGATATCTAAAAGAAGCAACCCTGGAAAACAGAAACTCAACTCTTCACCAAAGAAAATCCCATGGCCTCAGAAGATTTCCACACACTCCTCTATTTGCACAGAGGCGAGTGGAGCCCCACAGCAGAAAGATGAGAGAAGAGGATTTTCCATGCAGGGTTAACTAACTACAAGCTTGGTGTTTTCATTTTTCCAGTTTGAAGTTCTAACAGAGAAAAGAGCCGCACAGACAACAGTGTAGCTGGAATCTGGTAGCTATGATAAGACATGCACATGATTCCTTTTAAACATTTATTCAGTGTCTGAATATGTACATTTGTGTATGTGTGTGTGTGAGGGTGCACGTATGCACGTGCACATGCGCTCATGCGCACATGTGGAAGTCAGAATACAACGTTTGGGAGTCGACTCCCTTTCCGTGTGAATTCTAGTGACCAAACTCTGGTCATCAGGCATGGAGGCCATGCCATCACCCACTGGGCCAATTCCCTGTTCCTATGTGTTCTTTTAGAAGGAAACGGTATAACACCCATGGTCTTTTCTGACTACGTCTGTATCTGAGCAGGTCTAGCCCAGTCTAAATCATACAATTAGCAGCCCATGGAAGCTTCATATGAATGGTAGCTCTGAGTCAGGATGCGCGCAGGCACAGACTATGGGCTGAAGCGTGCTGAGGGAGTACGTACCATCTTGGCTATCGATCTAGTGCTTCTAGGTTGCTACTTTTCTCACCTTGTGTGGCTTGACAGTTGGGCAATCTTTGGATGTGAAACACAACTAAACAATAGTGCCAAAGAGTTTACGAGTCTGACATCTCTAGCTCTCTGACTATGGGGAACCTGCCAGATTCTAACACCAAGAGGGACAGAGTACCCAGATCATGGTTGTGGGCAGAGCTTGTAGCAAACAAATATTTTTTTAAAGTGTCATACTTTGATTAACTATGCTCCACGTCTTTAAGACCCACAGTATGTATATTCTAATAGTCTCATAGTGCTCTTCCCTGCTGGTCCTAACAGATGCGCTATGATCTCTGTAAAAAGCACAGTTCACTATGGTACCTGTGTCCTCTCAGCAGATGCAGGTGGCTATATAAACATGTCGACAGGCTCTCTCTTTGAGCATCTTCCTTCCCTCTAAAGTTCTCTGCTCTTGTTCACGCGTGCACTTCTACGTTCTGCAACTATTTTTGTCAAGACTCTGGAATAGACTAGAATTCCGGTCATCCCACAAGCATTCAGTTCTCTCAATCCTCTCCTCTGTTCAGTTCCTGACAGTCTCCAAGCACAAGAAAGGCACCACACAGTTGTCCACCGCAGAGGAGAGCTATACCCTATATGCAGATATTTTCCAGTAATTTTATGCAAAAACCATGAGCATTGTTTTCTCTGTGAATGTGTTGTCACTGAAGACCACTGAGATCCCAACACTGCTATGGAGTAAATAACAGGTAGGACCAGAGGAAGGTAGCAGCAGGCTAACCTAGAAGGAACAAATTACCCAACACAGGAATCGTAGGAATTCAGAGCCATGCTTGTCTGTATCCACAGCTCTTTCTCAGTCCTGAGTGCTCAGATAAAGGCATTCTTTAAAATTCCAAAATAAAGTAACCTGAGACTATTGGCTTTTAGTTTCCTCTGTGAGGGTGTGTTTGTGTATGTGTGTGTGTATGTATATATGTATGTATGTATGCATGTGTGTGAGTGTGTGTGTGTTTGTGTGTGTGTGTGTGTGTACATGAGTGAAGGTACCCATGAAGACCAGAATTGGAACTGAAGTGATAGATAACTGAGAACCATCTAACTTGAGTACTGCGAACTGAACAGCTCGTTTTATTAACCACTGAACCATACAGACTTACACACTACTGGGCAGCCTAGCTCCACCTCTCTCTTTTTCTCCTTCTCCTTCCCTCAGTAAAATACCTTAGACTTGTAAATTAACTTGTGAGAATATCTAGTATTTTAGGTTCCCAGCCAAATACTTGCAAGCAAGTGTTCTGGAGTCCCAGAAAACACTCGGCAAATTACTCTGCTTACAACTTCTCCCAAATTCAACAGAGCATACTGTTTTAGTTTGCATTCATTTGATGTTTGGAGGATGCACAAAATATGCTGCATTTTTGGCCTTTTGGTATTTCCCTTCTGAGTTATCTATTTGCTATTATTTGCACACTTTGTACATTCTAAGTTTTCTCTCTTACTAACATTTATTATAGACTGTTTTTAAAAACAGCTCTAATATCCAATAGTAGACAAATTGGCAAATGGATCATATTATATCAGGGTACTAAAATTGACACAATATTTACAAACTATGTCAAAATTAGTAACATTAGGAAAGCACTATGAAACAATATATGGATACGCTTACAGTCAGATTCCAGTGTCTTCGGGGAAACTGATATGCAAGGAAATAAAAGTATTTTGAGATATGCAAGAAACATCAAAATGATAAGAAATCAAAAGCAGAAGCTGATAATGTGAGAACATTATTGTTATTAGTTTCCTATTAAAAAAATAACATGCAGGTACTGGTTCAATTTTCAGCAAGAATGTCACATCTCTCTTTTTAGGGCACAGAATATCAGTAATATTTTCTTTCAGAACATTTTATACATTTATTTTATTGTGTGTGGGCATGCATATCATGGCACAGGTATGGCAGTCATAAGACAACTTGTGGGGTTCAGCTCTCTCATTCTACCAGGTGGGCCTTGGAACTTGTTGACCCAAAAGCCTTTACTTGCTGGATTACGTCACGAACCTGTTTACGACATTTTCTGGTACTCATTCTTCAGATCACTGAGTTTCTCTTTCAGTATTAATTGCTTTAAAATCTAAATATTAGAACTGCCTGTACTACAGATCTTTGCATCCTCCTTCAGGGCTTCTGTTTTATTTTTCTGTTTTTGTTATCTTCCACTGAGTACTGGTAAGAAAGAGAAGAAAAGTGCAAAACCACACATTTCAGTACTCATTTGGTCCTGAACTGGGTGCTACAGCAGCTGTATCGTTTCCTTTCCACTACTCTTCAGCCACTGTGCCCGCTTAAAAGCAGAGATAAACAAAACTCCCAAGAGCCACATGATGGGCCTGGTACAGAGCGTGCTCACACTCGTGACTGGCCATTTTGCGAACCCCTGCTCTTTGAACCATTGGCACTCTGCTGGAAAGAGGGCCACGGTGCCCCCACCTCGTCTTACACCTACAGACATGCTGAGGCTACACACGATCATTTCACTAGACTAGTGATACTGATGGGGAGAGCTAACCGTAATTAAATGAAGGGCAGGCCTCCTATGATATTGAAGTATATTCCTTGCAATTTATCAGTTGATCTTCAAGCCAATCTTTGAGGAAGGGTCTAGACAAGGTTGCTTTGCAAACTGTTTACATATGGTAGAGTCTGGGCACTGACTAACTGAAAAATCTCGGTGAGAAATTTGGGTGCCCTGTGAGAACCAAAACATAGATGGATGAAGAAAATGTGGCGCATATATATATATGTGCGAGTGTGTGTGTGTGTGTGTGTGTTTGTGTATGTATGTATATATGTATGTATGTGTATGTATGTATGTATGGGTGTGTGTGTGTGTGCGCGCGTGCGTGCGTATGTGCGCACATGACTGCAGGTACCCATGAAGATCAGAATTTTTGGAACTGGAGTGATAGGTAACTGCGAACCATCTAACTTGAGTACTGTGAACTGAACAGCTTGCTCTATTAACCACTGAACCATACAGACTTATGCATTACTGGGCAGCCTAGCTCATACACACACACACACACACACACACACACACACACACACACATATGTACACACACAAGAGTTTTACTGGGCGGGAATAGAGATAGAACAGAGAATAATGAATAATGAGATGGCTCAGTGGGCAAAGCAGTTGCAGAGGCTGGGATGACCTGAGCTTGATTCCTAGAATTCACATAAAACCGGCAGGAAAGAACTGACTCTTAAAATTGTCCTCTGATCTCCACACTTCTGGCTGTGATCAATAGCCCCATCCCAACAACAGCCCCTTCCCAACAACAGCCTCATCCCAACAACAGCCCCATCCCAACAACAGCCCCATCCCAACAACAGCCCAACCCCAAGAACAGCCGCATCTTAGAGAGGGACTAGTCAGGAGCGTCAAGTCACTGAGTCTTCACTTTGTACTATTTTAGCTATCTGTGGACAATCACTACCTAAAAACAGTATATAGAAAACTTCAGAAATAGAAGATCCACATATTTGATTGATTGATTATTATGAGACAGGGTCCCATGTAGCCCAGGTTGGTCTTGGACATGATACATTGCTGAGAATGACCTTGAGTTTCTGATCCTCCTGCGTCTACCTATCACATAATGGAATTATTTATGGAGACCTCTGCCTGGTATTATTAGGTTCCAGGGATTAGATCCAGGGTCTGTGCATATGAGGCAAACTCTCTACCAACTCAGCTACATAGCCTGATCCATACATCCTAAATAACCTTCTGAACTTTATTAAAGTATATTGTTATGGTTCCATTTATCATCAGTCTCTTCATTAATCTCTTATTGTGCTTAATTTTCATATTATCATATTTACATATGATCATAGATACTTGTGTACAAGGTAGAAAATTATATATTTAAGGCCTAATATGATCTGGTGTTTCAGATATCCATTGTGGATCTTAGCATGTATCTTCTGAAGATAAGAGGAGAGAGTACACAACCGAAAAATAGAGAATGTTGATTTAGGACACAGCTTGGCCTTGTACCAAAGGCCATGATTTTAACCATTTTTATGTCTTGTCATGTCTCAAACGAATTCTGAACGCAATAAGTGATTGTGTATATTTCATAGAACTTTGCTTCTGTGTGTGTATTAATCGGAGAGACAGAGGGAGGGGGGGGGAGAGAGAGAAGATTCTATATTGCTCTAAATCCTCCATTAACTAATTGTGTTCCTGTTCTCATTTGCAGCCTTGGCCTCTTTGATTAGCCTCTTAATTTAGCACATTAACAACATTGTCTTTCCTTGGCTATTCCATCACTGAGTTCATTGATGTCAAATGCCCTTGAAGACACTTGAAATTTCCAGCCACGTTTGCTATTATAAAACTGCTTTGTTTTTCTGAACTTCAACCCCAAATGCTTCACGACTGAACAAAGCGAGGCCTTGAGTGAGCCGCTGCCATTATTCAGACGCCCCATTCATGTCCCTCAAACCAAGAGCTCCATTGTTTTTGTTTTTTCCATCCTCGTCCCTTCTTCCCTTCTCATTGGAGATTTAGCATAAACAAGCGTCACAGTGGTGCTGACTCAGCACACATGGAGGTCTCAGAATCACTTCCTTACCCTCAGGTGCTAACTAAGAAGAGATCTATTTGATATAAAAATCTTGCCTGGGTTCACCATTAATAAAAGCTCTCCCATTGGTCTAAGCCCAAATACATGTTTTTTTTTTTCCCCTGAGTTAAGTCTCATTGCAAGCTGTCACTGTAATGAGCATTTATTTGTGTGGGTTGTATGTACCATTTTAACCAGCTTGGAAATCATTTCTCTGGAGAAATCACTCCTTCCTCAACTTCAGGGTTATGTCTGTTCTTAGCCTTCCCGACAGTGAGTTCTGAACCTGGGGTTGAATATGACGTCTCAGCTTCTGCTCCAAGCGTATGGAACCCCTAACGTAAGAGCACAGGAATAGACATTCCTTGGACGGGTGGGATCAACCTCTATTGGTTTCTATGTCCATAAGATGTCCACTTGCAGCCACAGCTCAAGTGGCTCAAAAAGGGAGAGAAACTGGCCCCGACTTCACTGTTGTAGTCTGGCCTGGATCTGTCTATTCTTTTCAGCATTCTCTGATGTATGAATCAACGTATTTCTCTCTTGAACTCAGTTTATTTCTAAAACAGTGCTTTTAGGTACTATGCTACAAATGTTTTATTTACTAGCACTGTTCATTTGTTTCCATTTTTATCTTGCCGTTTGTCATATATGATTCCTCAACTACACATAGGCTGATGGCGATTGCAATCTTTTCCTGTTTCCTGTGTCTTGAGAACTGTGAGACATGAGATCTGGTACACAGGTAACTGTCAATAAACATTTTCATTGATGCATTCATAGCCAAAGTTATACTAAGGCATTGTCATGGGCAGAAACTCTGTGAGCTTCCACTTGGGACCTCCCTGACAACTAAGTAGATGCTGCCCTTTTGCAAAGATTCCCAGCATGACTCAGCAGCAGAACCAACAGCTAACAGGTAGGGCGGAACACAACCTGAAGACACTCCTTAACTGTGTTCACATTCTGTCGGGAGTCCTACCCGGAACCTTTAAGCTGATTGTGTCTAAGATAGAAGCAGATTTGAATACTAGAGAATTGCAGATCGTGCTTTAAGTGTAAGACCACAGGGCTGACGTAGATGCCTCTGCCGGCAAAGACTTTGCCACAAAACATGGCAATCTGAGGTTGGACGCCCAACTCATTCATAACGGTGCATGCTTGTGACCACTGGGCTGGGATGGCAGAGGCAGGCAGGTTACTGGAGATTAGTGGCTTGCTGCCTTAGCCTAGTTAGTAAGTTCCAGTCAATGAGAGACCCTGTCAAAAATAAATGGTGTTTTTGTTCTGAGAAACAATATATGAAGATGACCTTTGCCCTCTACATGCACAGGTACACAAGACCACCCACACATACAAATTATTAGTTAGAAAACAAAGTATTCCATACTACGTTCTACGTCCTAATTATTTTATTACAGTGAGTCTCCTTTCCCTCTGTCTTTGCTTACCTTAACATATGCATGTACACACACACACACACACACACACACACACACACACACTTTCAAATTCTATTCTTATCTCAATCCACCTCCCATTACTTAATCCACTGGCAAGGGGGAGATTAAACAGTATTTAAAACAACCACAATGAAAGCACCAGAGAGGAAAGCACTTCAGTGTCATAAGTGGTGGGAACACAATACGCAAAATTGATGGTGTGACTTTAAGCGCTACCGTGGGTGGCCTAGGAGAAGCAGAATTCAGAGACCACTGGCTTACTGGATCCCCAGCATTGCCAGGAATAGCCTTACGTTTTCCCAGATCACTTCCACGCCGTTTTCTTCCTATACCTGTCTCTCAATTGTTTTCCCTGTCTCTAAGATGTCTGAGGATAACGAATGAGAAACACAATGTGCAATTCTCTCTCTCAACTTGTCCTAAAAGCATCCTGTTTCTTAGTTGTCAAAACAATGCTTTATCGCATCCCCAAATTATCTCGTCCGTATTGAATATCAATTTTTCAATTTGTTCTTCTCTGAATGGGGACACAGGTTTGAACAGAAACTAATTTCCGTATGTTGTTCAAACCTGCATCATTTGATCAAGTATTTGTCTGAAGGTTGGAAAAAAATTTTAAAGGTATGTGAAATACCACTCAAAATGTAAAACAGAAGCAGAGGGGGCATTTTTACAATGAGCCCATTTTTTATTTCCTTCCAAAGAAAACAAAACAAAATATAAAACCATGCAAAGTGGCCAACTTCTCTGTGTGAATCATAAAGAGAAATCATGTTTAATGCTTTGCATTAGTACTCCTTAGGTTTTATCTTAAAGTACCACATATATGTGTGTATGTGTTTGTGTATAAAGAAAATTTGCCTTGTGCCTAGAGCGCCCTGCTTTTACTACATGGCTTCTTGTTTCCTCTGATGCACAGCTTTCTTTGTGTTTTCTGCCCTACAGAGTTGAACTATGTTTTTTTTTTTTCTTGGAAGAATCTTTAAACACAAGAATTCAATGAGTTCGGTGTCATTATTATATTGGGAAGAAAAATGGTTGGGACTTTATGCTACGAATCACTTTACAGACAAAGAAGAATGTGCGTGTAAACAAAATTTCAGAAAAATACTAAAAAGCACTGATCAATTTACATCAATGGCTTCTGGGTGCTGAAGCGGAAAATAACATATTCCTCCCTCTGCCAGAGACCGTCTGCAGTGAGCAGAGGCCAAGAATGGTTAAGCCAGGGGAAAGACAGAAGTCACAAAAGCACTCCCGTTCATTCTCTTCGCGGCTACCTAATTCCCTCCCATCAGTCAGCAGGTGAAGAGGATCATGGGGGATTGGCACCTTTCCTCTGCCTGTATAAAATCTGGACGAGTGGCTAGTTTTTATCTAAAGATGCTTCGGAGTTAGCGTGCTCCAAATGTTTAAAAAGGCTCTGTAGGAAGGATGATGGGTGTGGTTATTTACTTTTTATTAGCATATAGTAATTATGCACAATCGCTTTCCCGATGCATGTGCATAGATGTATAGAAAGTATATTGAGCATATCCATCCCCAGTGCTCTCTCTTTTTCTTCTTCTTCTACTACTTACCCTGTACTTTCATGTCTTTTTTTTTTTTTTTTTTTTAATGACCCAATGTGTTGCCTCATCATGTTTATTTATAGAAACATGAGTGCCTTGCCAGTGGCTACATCACTAAAGAAAAACATCGCTTCCTTTCGCAGCTACCATTAACTGCCTATAAATTCTCAGGGAGCTAAGGCCTCATGAACCTCACTCCATGACAGCTTGTAGATAGAACCAACTCCATGAGGGTCTTGAGCAGGAGAAGCCCAGCTGCCGAGAGATGACCACTGCAATGGCAGGCCATGCCCAAGGCTAGCATTCAACAACGCGCAACTACTCCCTCCAGCTCTTCTTTGCTTTCTGATTCCTCTTTCACGACGCTCCTCAGCCTTGGGGTCAGGAGAAGACGTAGATATGCCACTACTGGCCGAGCACTCAACAGTCACTTATTCTCATCGTTTTAAAGAGTTATGGATCTCTGCAGAACACAGATGATTCTTAGTTCAAGAGCAAGTGAAGATGTGGGTGGGAGAGGGGATGATACCGAGTCTGGAGAGAGGAACTGAGCATAAGTTGCACAGTCACAAGCAGAAAGGCACCCTTCATTTCCGCCATCAGTCTGTTGTTTCCATACCCCTCAACTAAAGATACAAAGCAACAAGCAAACGTGAGTGAGAAAACCACCACCACCAACAAGAACAAAAATACCACCAATAAAAAAAAACTGGGCGGGTCAGTAGAAACACATTTGTGAGATGGAAGTCAATAGGTGCTATCTTTGTGCCGCTGAGGCATTTTCTACAAACTGTCCCGTCAAAAAAAATAAAAATAAAAAAATAAACCACAGAAACTTTCAACTTGGGATAAAGGACTCAAGTCGTCCAGCCTGGATATGAGGGTTTGTACTTAGTTTTATTGTGACTTGTTATGCTACGTTTGGTTGGCATCCCTGGGAGGCCTGCTCATCTCAAAAGGGAAATGGAGGGGGAGTGGATGTGGGGGAGAGGGGAGGTGGCAGGGGCTTGGAGGAGTGGAAAGAGAGGAAACTGTGGTTAGGATGTAATGTTTGCGAGAGAGAAAAGTTTTAAAAAGACAACTCTTTCTCCCAAGAAGATAGCTTTCTTCTGTTGCCCAACACAATCTAAAAAGGATTCACCTAATGGACCAGATAACTTGAAGAAGAAAAAAAAAAACAAAAAACAAAAAACAGACAACACTTTGGCCATCAATGTCTCAGAATGGGAGAGGAAACTGAAGTAGAACGCAGCCTCAAATCAAATTTGGCAAAATATAGTATCAAATTCACAATGAACCATTGGCGAGCTTGTGCATTGCCGCCAACGGGTGATAAGCATTAACAGTCAAAGCTCTACCATAATCTCTTCATCATTTCAGCCAACTTTGAACTAGCTGTAGATTTTCCCATGGCCCAGCAGTAACTTACAATATGCAAGCAGAAACATTTAGAGCGGAAAACTCAGCTGAGCACATGTTGGAATACCCACTACCTGGATCACAGTCTACCCTGCCATCAAGAGCCTGTCGTAGAAAAATAGTTAATGCATGGAATATTACGTGATAAAGGTAGGTTAGTTCCGACACACTGAGGTCACGTATTACACAACAGATGTTCCTTCTCTTCGGTTTATGTCCTCATTCTCCACATTTTAATAGATCAGAAAGCGAGGTGCACTCTGCCAGTGAGATGTGCTTTTCCTGTGATAGCGTCCTGCCTCCCTCGAGAGTGTGCTTGCTAACCTTTATCTTCAGCGCTGCCATTTCTCAGAGCTGAGACAACAATGGTTGTTGATGCATGTTGTTACAAAACTACCATCATGAGCACAAGCAGTTTTCACATTGGGCTAATTTTTATTTTAGGAGCCGGAAGAATTGGTATCATCCATTTTCTGAGCACTTAATAAAGATTCTAAAAAAGTAGAAATGAGACTAAGATAGTGTAAAAAAAAAAAAAAAAGAAGAAGAAGAAGAAGAAGAATGCCAAAGGAGGATGGGGTGGGGGAAACTGACAGATGGGACACGAAAAAGGTAAAGAAACTGGGTATTATACAAGGGATTGTAGTGGGCAGAGAAGTAGGGCAGATGTGAGGGAAGCAGATCTATTAAAACACATTTGTTCAAAAACGTCCTTAATAAGATATCTCACTCTTAAAACAAAAGAAAAAAAAAGACATGTATATTGGTCATTTGAAATAAACAGAGAAGACAAACATCACCCTGAAAGCCAGGCAAGCCACAACTGCCATATGGAAGCTGAAATTCTATAGACACAGTGACCAGACAACACAAAATCAGACCAGTGTCCCCTCAACCTAGGCATGCTCTGGGATACGGGATCTATAACCACATCGTCTACACTCAGCTTACAACCAAGTTCTAGAACACACAGAGGAGGCCAGAGGAATCTGGAGAAGCACAGTACAGAGGAGGATTCTTGGACACCCAGACGAGGGTAGAAAAACCAAAAGACGGGAGTATGCCGTGGCTCACTCGGGCAAGTTTGCTCAAGGCATTTGCAGAACCAGAATATCTGGGTTGCTAGTCATGCCTAGGGTGTCAAACTGGAAGATTCCCGGGGTCTTACAGGAAGAGCACTGTCTTCAGATGCATTTCCTGTTGTAAACGACCAGACTACAGTTGTCAAAGCACAGATGCTGTATCTGATTCCGTTGGCTCCCAATTACAACCACTGTGCAATGCTCTCTACCTGTTGCCTGTCCTTCCGTCTTAAGGGCAGACCTATGGTTTTGAAGGAGTGCTTCCAAAAAAAATAAGAAATGAAAATGAAACAAAATGTTCTTAAAAGGGCAAGGATAACGTGCAACATAAACACTAAAATTAAAGACACAACAAAAAATTGTAGCTGGGTTTACAGCACATGCCTGTAAGTCTGGTAATCAAGAGATGGGGCCAGAAAAGAGGCCATGCTGGGAGGCATAATAAGAGCCTGTCTCAGAAACATAGAAATAAACCCTGTTGAAACTAACGAAAAGAAATAAAATGAGAATTAAAAACAGCACATTTTGACCATATATTAAATATGCCCATATGTATTATATATACACACAAATACATATACATGTATGTACATATATATATATATATATATATATATATATATATATATATATATGTAGATGGTACACTAGCTCAGTCAGTAAAGATGTTTATATGACAGAGTAGAATCTAACAATCTGAGTTTTATCCTGGGAACCACACGATAGAAAGCTGGCTCCCATAGGTTGCCCGCTGACCTCCCTATGTCTGCAGTGGCAGGCAGATATCCTCTACAAAATAAATGAAGACATACAATAACATTTTTAAAGACCGAAGAGTGACAGTAGGTACATAACTGAGATGTGAAAAGACATAAATAGATTTTTTTTAAAAGAAAGTAAAGAAGAGAAAAAATACTGAGGAATCAAACACCAGGCACCCACCCATTTCTCTGAAATGCACGTTGCAGACCCTGTGGTTAAGAACATGAAGAACCACACATGACCTATGGTGTCTCATCTCTGAAATCCATGAGGGGCTTCCCTTGCCACTAGCCCTGCAGGGCACGTGAGGGGCAGTACATCAGTGTTCCAGAGGCCTCCGGAGGAATGAAATAACCACGGCAGAGCTGGGTATCCGGAAGTGTACATCTAGCCAACTATGATAATATACACTTGTTATCTTAGCACTTGGGAAGCTGAGACAGGAGGATGGCCAGTTGGAGGCCGGGCTGCACAGCACAGGAAGGCCCTGTCTCAAAAACAAAAACAAAAACAAAAAGCAAGGAAAACAAAAACAAAACAAACAAAAAACAAAACAAAACAAAAAACAAAAACAAAACAAAAAACCATTCTTCTGGTCCTGCTATGTATAGCCTGATGCCCAGCACAGAAGCAATTGAGCTCAGTATTCAGGAAGCTACTAGAAAGGACTCCTTCTCTAGCCTACTAAGCCCAAGTCTGGGACGCCATTGTGGGGTCAGGCAGCAAGAGCAGCAAACTCAGCCATCTTTTCCCGAGTACCAACTTGTCCTCACTCACAGAAGATGAAGTACAAAGAAAACAGCTACAATTGTCTGTCTTTGGAGCAAGGCTTCTTAAAGAAACCCAGGAGTACAAATAGCAAAAGGGGCTGGATGGTCCTGGGCTTGCACTTATTTTGCCACAATGGGTTGGGGATGTGTGGTCCTAACTTGAGATCTGAAGAACTTCCGGTCAAAAGCGGTCAGGGTGTGTACCTCACTCAGCAGCCCACACCCTCTTTCTCCAGGCCCCAAGAGGAAGGCCTCCATCTTCATGAGAACTTGGCCCCTGGAAGCCCACAACATGAACATCCGTAGGTGCGCTTAAAGAGACTGCTTCACTAAATCCTAGATCAACAAAGGACAGCAAGCTGATGTGAAATCCTTCAGCTGTTTCGCCCTGTCTCCTCATCTTTACCTCTGTGTCCATGAAAGAAAAGCCGAGACTCTTCACACACTGATAGAGTTGAGGCTCATTCTCCTAAAGCCAAACAATCTCCTAAACAGAAATATCAAACGTATTAAAAGTATCTGTGTTTACAGACTGAGAGGCAAGGGCAGAGGCTGCACTTCAAATGGAGAGGAAAAAAGAAAAAAGAAAAAGAGCAAAATTCCCTGAAACCTCTCAGCGCCCATGCTGGTCTGCTAATTCACATCTCCTTAAACAGCACACATCCAGCTGCTCCAATTTAAAGAGCCTGCCATTTTTTGAATGCACAGCAAAGATGAAAACAACAGTAACAAAACCTCACGATTAAAGATGTAAATAGTGTAGTGGAGTTGAGGGCCAGGCAGGTATCAAGCGTTCTTCAGTTTGATGAATGCAGTTAATAAAAAAAAAAAAGTGTGGCACCCAAAAGCAGGGGTCAGACAGAGGAAAACAGGAAGTGAGGGGCACAGCTTTGAGAAACCCAGAGTGAACGACCTCAAGGAAGGCAGCAAGCCCTCTGCCTTGACCCTGGGAGTGGGTCTGAGACAGTCTGTGCTTTTCCCCTGCTTTGGGTTGCAAATGTGCCTGCCCATAAGAGCCAGCTGGCTCAATACATAAAGTCAGCGACACCACAGAGGCAGTCAGGGCTCAGAGGTGTTTGGTCACTCTAAAAGCAGGCATAGCCTAAAGGAATTTAAACAAAATTCATTAACGAGAATCGAACTCATAAAATAAAACCCCCAAATAGGTTCCTTTCTTTATAAACAGAAATGTATTTATTTCATGAATGACTCAAGTGGTGAACCCCTGCAATGACTTATTTTTAATACCTAAAAAGACTACATTTCCAAGCACTCAAATTTTTAATTGTAGCAACGATAACAACCACAAACCCACGTTATTAATCACCGATTCATGAGAGAACGTGGGAGGGAACAGAGGTAAAACTACCTTAGTTAGGCTTATTGGATTTTTCTGTTTCTAAACACGTCTTAAAGATAGACATGTTTAAAGAGAAAATTTACCCTGAAACAAATACAAAATTACACGAAGGCCTGTCTCCAATGGCCAGACTTGGTCATAGTCAACTCTATACAGCTGGAAGAAAGGGTGGTTAAAGTTTCCACAACATGACACATCCCAACAAAAGGGAAGTAGGCTGAGCGGTGGTGCCTAGTTCATGGGACTCCGGAGGGAGGGGTGTGCCCAACTGAGACAAAGGTGGAAGGGCAGATGTGATTGAGGAGGAATTCGAGAAAGAGGCCTTTTCCTTCCCAGCAAGAAGTTCAAGGCTATGCCTTCAACCAGAAAAGTGTCTGAGAGGCTGGGAAAGAGAGGTGTTTCTAAGTCTGCTCAACCACAAAATCCAACAACAACAACAACAAACAATGATGGTGCTGTTGTTATAAAGGGGTCCAGTCTCATCCTGCACTTGCCATCGCCCCCACTTTCTCTGCAAAGTTAGGAGTCTGTGTCTCCAACATGAACCCACAGAACTCGGTCCTTCAAATGTGAAATTTTTGCACATGTCATGTATTGGTCAAATTAAACTAAGATGTACATATTTGTCCTCCCAGCAGAAGATAAGGGACTTTCCTAAGCCATTCTTGCTAGGATAATATTTTTTCCCCAATTAAATATTGTCATCTATAATAACAGGCCAGTACTTTTGTATGTTTATTTTAATGTCATGTCTTAGATAAATAACTATATAATTTATAAATAAAATAGAAAAAGTGCATCTAAATCAAAGTCTACCTTTGGCCAGAGCATTTTCATAGTGCGCGCGTGCACACACACACACACACACACACACACACACACACACACCTACTTAAGGCAAATAAAACACTTAACTATCAGCTAAAGCATTCAAAACCAACATGAGAAATAAGTAGTTATTCATACATGATATATATATGTGTGTATATATATGTGTATATATATATAAAAAAGAGCCATTACTTCTCAGCACCCTGCTCTGTAATTAAAAGAAATTCTACGCAGCTACAAGTGAGAGAGAATTTGCTCCATGCCTGAAACGGCATTCCTCGATCTGCTCTTTACTCTGAATTCACCACCATCAATGTCTCAAGAAAAAAGAAAGCAACATATTATCCTCACTCCACACAGGCACACATACCCGCATGCACACATACGGGCTCGCACACACACACACACACACACACACACACACACACACACATTTTTGTTTCCTTTTGCACATGAAAATAAAATTGTAGCTCAGCACTAATGAAGCAAGTCTTGCCTAACTCCCACTGGAAAAGCTTGCACATGTACCGTAGCCATGCAAGATTATCCTGCATCGGCATAATCACCTTACACGAAATGCGATTACTCTAGGCTGCAATTTTTATCCCCGAAGTCAATTTATTAATCAGAGAAAGACAGAGAGAATGAGAGAGAGAGAGAGAGAGAGAGAGA
This sequence comes from Acomys russatus, assembly GCF_903995435.1. Taxonomy (NCBI): domain Eukaryota; kingdom Metazoa; phylum Chordata; class Mammalia; order Rodentia; family Muridae; genus Acomys; species Acomys russatus. Next base: position 7,550,912 of record NC_067161.1, read on the forward strand.
GAGAGAGAGAGAGAGACTACCTACCCACAAATACATCATCATCTTGCAAGAGAAATCAAAGGCTCTGTCAGCAAACAGAAGTCTCCTCACTTCACCAAGAGTATCTGGAAGAAAAACTGAAAAAGCACTCGGTAGAGATTCTTGCCTTTTCCTGCCAAGTCCTCAGATTCTCTCTTATTTCCTTACACCAGGTTCGCTATGCTTGTTTATGAGTTTATCAGGACAGCATTCCTTCAGTGCCAACGTGTGTGGAGTGACTTGCTCCGGGCTGCTTGCTTGCCTCTCTCTCTCTCTCTCTCTCTCTCTCTCTCTCTCTCTCTCTCTCTCTCTCTCTCTCTCTCTCTCTCTCTCCCTCTCTCTCTCTCTCTCCCTCTCTCCTCTCCTCTCTCTCCCCTCCCCTCCTCCCTCCTCTCCTGTTTCCTTCCCCTTCCTAACTCTTGCCTTTTCTTCTCTCTCTAGTCAAGTCAGCTTAGGTAAGAATTCTTGGGGTGGCTGTCTCATGAGCAAATCCAAGTACGAGTGCCAGTGGAAACACAAACACTGTTGAGACTGGTAATTGTGAGAAGTATATTAATATTAATAATAACAACAACAACAACAACAATAATAATAACAACAGGAAGAGCCCAGTATGATCACTAAAGGCAGGGGCTACAGCAAATGCTAACAGCTAGGATGAGATTCCCAAAGTCCCGATTGGAGAAATTTACTGGAGGGGTGATCCTCCCGAGGCAAGCATATCAGCACAGAGCTGGTGGCTCTGAGGTTCTGCTTTTTTTTTTTTTTTTTTTAACTCAAAGTAAAGCTCCAGCTGCAGAGAAAAGAACATGTGCCTCTCCCGGCTTCCCCTTTATCTCTTTAAATGTACTTCAGATAAAAGCAGCATCCAGTTAGGTCAAGGCCTCCCCAGACTCATTCCTCTTCACACCACAGGTTTAGCGCACTTGTCTACAGCCATCTACCGGCTCCATGGTGTCACTGCGGGCTCAGAGGCTGCGGGTCTCGCTTGCTGCAGCAGCTGCTTCCTGCCCAAAGTCTGCCTTGCATGGCTCTCGGCCTGGGTGTGTATGGGAATCTGGGAGGGGGAGAGGAACACATAGCCTTGGAAGCCTGTGTGCCAGTCTATCAGATCAAGAAAAAAGCCAACCCCCACCAGGAACATTCGGCAAATGGAACGCTCCAAAGACATACGGGCAGGAATGCTTGGACTTCCTAAACCAAGGGAAGGGATTCTGCATATGTCTCCAGTAGCAGAACTGATTTTGATGTGTATGGAGTGTACATGCATGCATGTGTATGTGCACTGATGTGTGTCTGCATGTGCATGTGTCATTTTTTTTTTTTTTTTTGTGTCCCTCGTCCTTTGCAATTGCAGACCTGGGAAATTTTTCAGGGCGCATAAAACTTGATCATGTTGACAGGCTTTCCTTAAAAAATCCACAGGCTAGATGCACAGCTAAGATTTCCTGAAATTATCCAAAAAAAAAAAAAAATTCTTTTTTTTGCCCCATGAATCGATTTCCCTTTATTAGTTGTTTCTTTTTAATCCATTTTAAATTGTATACTTTATCTTGAAAATTATCTCCATTACTGAAATGCATCGTGAAGGAGAGGATGGGGAATACAATTTGCCCGGCATATTAATTGATGCAGAACTCAATTGTTAATATATGGATAAGAGAGAAGTGAATATTACAACACACGGTAGCCTTTAAGGGAAAGGGAGCACAGGGACTCCTGCTCTGAGTGGAGTCTTGGTCGTTAGTCACATCTTTATACGTCATACAGAGGAAGCCATGGGATTAAGTCTCTCATCCACTTACATTTCTCCTTAAAACTACATAAGACAAAATGTCACCTAAATAATTAAGGCGCATTAGCTAAATTGTGGAGTCATCTGCTGAGCTGAGCAGGTGGTGAGGCACCTGTTGACGTACCCCATAGACAGTGCAATCAGGATGCCAAGGAGGTGGGAGGGGCAATGGCTGTTGCTTTGTGTAAAATAGTGACCAACAGGAACACAGCAATGGCACCTTCAGAAAAATAGAACTTAGTCACAAAGCCCCCAGCTGGGAAATATGCAAATTATAGCGCTAGGGTGATGGAGCATCCAGTGAACCTTAGAAACCAGAGGACCTGACTTGGGTCCCCAGAACCTGGGTGTGGTGGCTCACTCTTGTAATTGTGAGGTAGAAGAGGTAAAGCTGTGTAAATGCATGGGCATAAAGAGTCAGCCAGCATTATCAAATCAGCATGCTCCTGTCTCAACAAAGGGGAGAGTAATTAAAGAAGACACCTCATGTCTTCACACACAGAAACACAACCCCACACACATGCATATATGTATGAACACACATAATGCACCTACACACACACGCGCACACTTGCAAATCATACGTATTTATGAACTTATCTGCACCTGCCATATTCAAGTCCATCAAGCATAGTAAACACCATGGTGAGGAAAGTGGCTAAGTGTCCAGTGTTGGCCAGGGTTCCAGAGTTATGGGATATCCAATATGCAAACCAGGACATTCCAAGTCACCAGGAAGGATTGGCCGTCATCATGTGTGTGTACACATCACATTGTATACACTGTTTGTCATTACGGTTATGAAGGGACTGCGCTTAGTGGGCAAAAACACATGCCCCAAGCCTGAAGACCCCAATTTCATCCTTGAGACCCACATGGTGGGAGAACAGAATTGATTATTGTAACTTGTCCTGTTCTACACACACACACACACACACACACACACACACACACACACACACACACACAGAGAGAGAGAGAGAGAGAGAGAGAGAGAGAGAGAGAGAGAGAGAGAGAGAGAGGCACACACATGCAAATGTAATTAGACAATTTTGTATGTAAGGAATAAGGGAGCTCCTCTTCCTGTTACCGCTTCTGATGTTGATCGCCACTGCACGTGAGCAACACATTTTCCATATTCCCTAAACCCTTGTTTTTAAGGTACACGTGGGGAGAAATAGCCAAGAACCTCATTCCTTTGTTTCTTGCATGCACAAGTTCAGCTGTCAGTTCTCCATCTTTTCTTGAGCCCCTCCTCTTCCCTCTCTCTGTAGGCACTGGATGGCAGTGGCTGTGAGGAAGGCCACACACATTTCAAATCACTGAGCAACAAACAGCCTGAAGACACAGTTTGCTTGGGCAGCATATATATTTTTAAATAGAATTAGTTGGTCAATATTTAAACACACAGAACACTTCAAAAGAAAGTCTGGATGCACTCTTCAGAAGCCCCAGACACCCCAGTGATGGCAGGTTGACTTCTCACAGGTGGGGCAGAAGGCTGGTACCCAGGATCACCTGCCAACAGAAGCTGCCAAGAACTGAATCATCTTAATGGGCAGTGTCTGCTCCTCCCAATTGCTTTTGATCAGGTGTTAGTTGGCACAGATTTTCCTAGGAATCTGGCCTTAAAAGTAGTTAAGTATGTAGAGTTTTGATATGATCTGGGTTGTGAGCACACACGTACATGCAAACACACACTCACATAGCCCTATTATAAATTTTCCTTTAATGTCCCTACAACCTATCAGATTTTATCTGTCTGTCTGTCTACCTGCCTATTTATGATCTTTCTATCCATCCATCAATTTGTCTCTCCTTGAATCCATTTAACAATCCACCTAGTTATGCTTGTAAGTAGATAAATATGGCTCACTGATGAACAGAATGTTATATTTTTAATTGTATATGAATACTCTTGAACTTCAATTATATTTTCATGTTCACCACTCTTTGTACGTTTTGATATTATTATTATTATACCATTTTTTGTTTGTTCACTTTCTTACATTTTCTGTGCTTCTGTGCCCTAGACCCTTGGGTGAGATGTTCATGGGCAAGATCAGGGCTAGTGAGATTTCAAGTCCTTCTTAGAGTGTGTAGAACAGGTCACAGGTGGAAGAAAGAAATAATGATTAGTATAAGTAGGCAGACATTCCTTGATCCCAGGAAAATGGCTGCATAGTACCCCAGGGATGCTCATAGTTTTGTTTGTTTGTTTGTTTTTCAAAACAGGGTTTCTCTGTGTAGCCATGGTTGTCTTGGACTCGCTTTGTAGACCAGGCTGGCCTCAAACTTACAGATATCTGCTTGCCTCTGATTCTCAAGTGTTGGGATTAAAGGCCTGTGCCACCACACCCGGCTGGGATGCTCATCTTTAAAGTAGAGTCACCAGCACAAAAATGCCTGGGTAGCAATGGGATTACCAAGTCAAGATGATGTCTCCATGGTAACTATGGCTTATGGCCCAAGCCTCAGCATCTTACTGGCACCTAGGCATTACTATGACATCTACATGAATAACTTAACGGACTAGACACTATTTGCAACTTCTTTGCATGGCTGCTGAGAATACTGTTCCTGGGCCTGTGATGCAGCAGTCCCTTGTGATGATTTATTGATTTTCACCCTGACAGGGTCAGAATCACATAAGAGACAAACTCCTGGAACTTTCTGAGAGACACAGTCTAGATTAGGTTACCTAAGTAGGGAAGAACTGGCCTAGCTGTGGGCAGCACCACTCCATGGGCTAACATCTCAGAGAGAAGGGAAAGGAGAAAGCCAGCACAGCTTGTGGGTTTGGCCCTTTTCTGCTTCCCAACCGTGGCCTCACGAAGACCAGCTGCTTCACCCTCTTTCTGTCCTGCTGCCCTTCTCACAATGAACTGTACCCTAGAGCTGGGAGCCAAAGCAAAGCCTTGCTTCCTTAAGCGGCTTTTGTCAGGAATCTATGCCACTGCAGTGAGGAAAACTAATACAACTATCACAGTGGAAGAGCATGGCAGAAAAAAGCTGCCCACTTCATGGTGATCAGGAAGAGGGAGCAAAGTGAGGCTGTGCTGCCAGGCTTCTTCCTTTCCCTGCCTCCCAGCCTAATGCTCATGATCGGTTGCCCACATTCAGGGCAAGTTGTCTCACCTTAGCTGATGTGGTCTTCTGGAACACCCTCATGGACACTCCAAAAGTGAGCATGCAGAGGAATCTGTCTCTCATTCTAATCGAAGAGACGACAGGGGCTAGCTATCACAGAACCACACAGCTCCCACACTCTTAAAATATCCTTAGAATAAGGAATATGACAGCACTTAAAGAATCCATCTCATGGGTGGGATGACAGGTAGGATTCAAACTCAATCCAGCTGAAGCTGGTGCAAACATATGTAAGTTAATAGACTGAGTGAGCTGTGCTACAAGCTTTGTGATGCCCAATACGGAAAGGTCGCTGCAGCAACGGAGAGCTGGTGCACGCTGCCCACTTGGCACCTGTAACTCATGTGAGGCGATTGGCACCTCCCGCTTCTTGGTTTTTTTGTTTGTTTTTTTTTTTTCCCATTGAAGCTTGAACTTCAGTTACGTCACACCGCACCCCTGCCTCTGCCTCCTTCCTCTGCCTGTTGGGCATACATTCTCCTTCCACCTGCTTGAACATGTGGTCCCTCTGCTAGAGATGAAATTCAACCCAAGATGGCGAGATGGTTTATCACTGTGACACAAGCAGGAGGCAGCTGTTGCCTATAAATCAAGTTGTCGAGGTGTTGCCATGCCCATAGTCTCCAGTGCAAACGTTAACACACCAAACAGAACATTCGGCAGGCTGCCCCCTCAGGGGGTGTCTGCAAACTCTGCCCATCTTTGGAATTCTGCTCAGGATGGACCCAACCAATTCCTCCAACCTCATTCCTTGAAATGAGGAGAATGATACGTTCTGTTTACCGCTACCCACAAAGCTTCCCTTTTAGGTGATTTTAATAATGAAGTAAACATATGCAAATATTCCATTTGAAACCATTGGCTGAAAGGCTGGTGGGATAAGAAGCTGCTCTTTTAGTGGGTGCACTCAGAGCTCTTTAGTCTCATGCTCACACAGGAGTTATTTAAAAATAATTAATCCAGTTATCAGTTATCAGCTCAGTGGAATAATTAATCAATTGCAAAGCGATGGCTTACCCAAACCCTGATTAAACTGCCAGTGCCTGGTCTGTGTGAGAGGCTTCTAATCTGCTATAGAGATTGAATACCACTGTGAAATGTTGAATCCTACACAATCGGCATCAGAATTTGAACTTCATGAAAGTCTTTATTAAAGAGCTTACCGCTCACTGTATCAGTGTGGAAAATGATTTGAAAGACTCTATTTAATCAGTGTGGGGACCTTGATGTAATATGCTTTGAGTCAGACTTGAGGGTTCACGACTGTAATCCTAGCCACTTAAGATCACAAGTTCAACTCCAGGCCAGGCTACAGAGCAAGTTGTGGGCCAGCCTAAGTGACTTTGTGAGACCCAGTCTCAAAATAAAAAAGTAAATGAGCTGGATGTTTAGGAAAAAAAAAAAAAAAAAAAAAGATTCCTCCCCCCCCCCCCCAGCAGTGATTGGGGATAAACTCCTCTAGAGCCAAGAACATCCTCTCTTTTGGTCTCCTCACAAGGATCAGCCTAGTTTATCTGGCCTAGCACAGAGCATAAGCTGTGTTAAGAGAATGAACATGAATTCCATGTTGTTTTTCTCAATAGGCCAGTGTGGATGGAGCCAGACATTGGCAAGGAATGAGGATACAGTGAAAGGAGAACCAACGGCAGGAGACCTTCGTCATCACAGGGTGAGACCTGTGTTTCACACACCATTGATGAGGAATCAGCGAGGCAACTGGTCTAGGGAGAAGTCCTTCCCTGGCGGCTGACCATCGCCTCTGGTCTTGAGTCCAAGTGAGGATGATACAGCCACTCAAACACTTGTTGAGGTCTTCCAAACCATCAACAGCACTGTGTTAGACCAGATAGAGACACAGAGCACTAAACTGCGCGGTGTTATCTATGATATAAATTGTATCCTCATACCAACAGTCTGCATGGCGGCCAGCTGCCAAGTATTGGCATGCAGCTAGGTGTAATAATGCTGTGTGTTCCCCCAGGAGAACATGAACGGGAATCAGAGGCATCAAGAGAACAAATCACTGAGCCAGCTCTGAACAAGTCAGATACCTTAAATGGTGATTCTCAGCTCCCCAAACAAAAAGCAGGGAGGCCCACATTGCCTCTTCCTGGGGGAAAAAGCTCTGTTAGACACACTCAATACAAACAGCCCTTGTTTTGATATTGAACTCATAGGGACTGTAACTCTCCCAGGCAGAGGCATGCCAGGAATTTTGAGAGAGAACAAAGAAGGGCCCGATGGATAAGTAAATGGTTCATTAATTCACCAGGGCTCACTAATGGTTGACTAATATGTTACAACCAGCATCCTCTCATATTGCTTGCTCACCTGGCATGGAGTCATCACAGGTCAAACCAACCCTGGTAGTGGCTTCCAAATCAAAAGAACACTATTATTTTATCCCATCCACTTTTGCTTTTGAATTTGCAGTATTATAAGTACACTGGATTGCTTTTTAATTATGGCAAAAAATATAGCAGAAAATTAACATTCTAACCATCTTAAGTGTATAATTCAGCTTCATTTCAGACACTTATTATCGCAAATTGCACATTCTCTACTAAGTTAACAATAATAACTCTCCAATCTCCTCCCGTTGCCAACTGCAATTCCAGAAAGTTCACTAATCTTTGTTGTTGTTTAATTAAGTATATGCATGTGTATGCATCCAAGCATATATGTGTGTGTATGTGCAGTTACCAATGGAGGCCAAGAGAGGGCGTTAAAGTCCCTGTAGCTGGAGTTACAGGCAATCTTAAATCTCCTTAGGCATGGGGATGGAATGCAGGTCCTCTGGAAGAGCAACAAGTATGCTCAACAACCAAGCCATCTCTTTAACACTACTTGACTAATCCCTTGACTAATCCTAAGTGATCATTTTCATACACACACACACACACACACACACACACACACACACACACACAGAGAGAGAGAGAGAGAGAGAGAGAGAGAGAGAGAGCCTTTTGTAATCTCCATCAGCATCAAGAGTTTGAACAGCTCATATACCTGAGGATATGGTCTCCCTCTTGCCTTTCGCATTCCTTGTATTTTCTCTGTCTTAATGCAAAGGTCTTTGTGGGGTATTTATTCATGCTGCCATTTTACTTTTCTTTATATAGAGGGAAAGGAAGAGATGGGACAATGCCAATAAATTCTGAAAGTATTTACAACTTGAAGTTCATAACAGAAGAACTCTGAGTTGCAGAATGTCTTCTACACTGTGGGCTTGTGCTGCATGCTGAGATACAAGGGACGTGATCAAAGTGGGATCCATTTAGGTCCAGTGAGTGTGTGTTGCATAACTGTACCTCTGCAGTGTCCATTGCCTCTTGTTCTTCCTCATACACTGGTCTTCCTAATACACACACACACACACATATATATGTATATGTATATATGTGTGTGTGCGTGTGTGTGTATTTGTAATTTATATAAAATATATTTTTATGTGCATTGGTATTTTGTCTGCATATATTTCTGTGTAGGACGTCAGATATTAGAGTCCCAGACATTTGTGAACTATGCTGTGGGTGTTAGGAATTGTACCTAGGTCCTCTGGAAGAGCCGTCAGTGCTCGTAACCACTGAGCCATCTCTCCGTCTCCCACACTGGTATTTTCTTAGGACACCTTTCTGCACATCTTCAATCTGCAGGATTCAGTTGGAGTCAAGCATGAGGACCTGAGTTTGAATCCCAAGAATTCACATAAAACAAGGCACAGTCACACGGTTCTGTAAAGGCCGTGTTCCTGTGGCGAGAATAGTGGCAGAGCTAGAAGAATTCCCAGAAGCTTGGAGGTCAGCTAGCTTGGTGTAGACAGCAGCGGGCAATAAAACAGAGATTTCTGTCTCAAACAAGGTGGAAAATGAGAATCATTGGACCAGTGCTTGAGGTTGTCCTCAAACTTTCACATGAGCTCTGTGGCACATACATATATGTTCTCTGTCTGTCTCTGTCTGTCTCTCTGTCTCTCTATCTCTCTCTGTCTGTCTCTCTGTCTCTGTCTCTGAGACAAACAGAGACAGAGAAAAAGGAGAAATTAGTAATAATTAAAAATAATATTAATTTCTTTTTATGTTAAAGTGAACCTAAAGATTGGCTCTACAGCCCTGGACCACCTAGGTCAAGAATACCCACTATCCGTGTCTTCATTTCTAGTGTCTCACCACTATAGATTATTAGCAAACATGTGTTGGACACTTCAATGATGTACTACCTTTTTGTGAGTTGTTGTTCTAGCTCCCATTTCCTTCCTTTTCTTTGTCTTTCCTCATTTCTCAACAGATAAATTGCTTTGCTATGACTAAGAAAACAGGTAAAGGATTTAGAATTCCAGCCCAACCCTTGTTCCTTCCTTCCCTTGGCGCAGGAGACAGACTTAAGCTCCTGGTGTGTCTGTTAAAGGGTTGAGTTCTCCAGCAAACGCTCTTTGTCCCCATCAGAGATAATAAATGCTATGCTTCTCCTGGGAAGTGGGGAGCCATGTGCATGCAAAGCTGGGTGTCTACTGCAGTCAACAATAAATACATAGAGAACTCAGGCTGTGATGACAAAGTGTAGCATCCCTAGAATATGCTTACACTCCAGCTCTCAGTGTCGCCGAATGTGGCCTCATTTGGAAACAGGTCTCTACAAAAGCAATCACATTAAAATGCAGTCAGTAGGCTATGACCTAATGATCGATGTCCTTAATAAAGGAGGTCTTTTAACCAAGGTACAGACTTGCTGAGGAAAGACCAAGCTACAATACACCACAAGATGGGTGCCATCTGGATGGACCTAGTCCATGGGAGACTATGGGCCAACATCGGAAGCTAAATGTGGCATCGAGTGTCCTCCCTGAGAGCTGCCCAGATGAGCCTGCTGCATCCTTAACTTCAGACTTCAGTGCTTTAGTGTGTGAGATTCATGTCTTTGTTTTATACCACCCAGATCAGATGGCAGAGGGGTTATTTCTAATCCACTGGCTATCTCATCCTTCCACGAGGATATCTATGTGAGTAGCTAGAGGCAAGACCTCATGCCACGGGGTAACTCCTGCTTACCTGGATTACTTCTTTTCTCAATGATAACCCTACATCAGCTTCAAGAGTACCATAGATCTCTGGGTAGTGGGGTGGGCACCAGATACTAGCTCTAATTGTTCTTTCCTGTTTCTCTGGAAAAGTAGGATGCTTAAAACTCAAAGGAGCAAAGACATAAGGCAGAAAGAGCAGTGTCCAGCCTCCTTCATCAGTCAACGAGCTTCAACAGGTAGAGGCAGGCAAACTTTGAAGAGATGTTTTCTTGTCCTGGGGGTGGTGGTGTTCCTGCCAAGATTTCTGGGTCACAACCTAACTACAGAAGCATCCCGGGCCCCTTGTGTTTACTTTCTCTCCAGTTGAATTAATGAGTTGAGCAAATACTTCGGCTCCTCAATAAAAGCTCAAGCTTGGGTTTCTTAAAAGGAATGCAAAGTAGCTAATGGACTGGGAGAAATTGGTTGTAGCTGGAAGCGCATTTCAGAAGTACATTTTGTTTATATTAAAACCTCATTTAAGTATCAGTGCAAGGGAAAGCTGCTAACAGGCTGAGTTTAATATGACTAATAGTCGTACAACTCTAGAACATTCCATTTCCGTCAACCCGAGAGATACTATTTTAAAAACATTTTAAAGTCTGTAATATGATACGATGCTCCTAACACAGCACAAATTAGAACAGGGAGACACACACTTTGCGACCGAGTGTTTGCTCAGGAGCTCGGTCACAAATTTGATCACTGTACTAATATGATGGCAGGTTGCGAACACCTCATTCCTCTGCACCGTTTCGCCATTAAGCCCCTGTTTATGCTATTACAAATGGCACAGTTATTCACAGATTAGCTCATCTCTGAGACTCTGTGTGCTCCCAGTGCTAATATATGCACTGTCTGTGCCACCTACAGAAGGCTGGAATTCCCATTCCGACTCTCTTAAGAAAATTCATCATGTCAGATGCACTGCAGTCTGCAGAGCATCCTTTACTCTGGGTGGTCCAATGGGGACCATCACAGATACCTTTCGAGGCAATTCACCCCATGCCAAGACATCCCCCCCTGCATGGGAATGTACATAGCCAGGATACAATCATTCCAGAGCTTAAGCTACAAAGGACCTGAAGAGATTTCTGGGATGAAAATTATAGGTATATCTGCAGAAAAATATTCCTGAAGGAACTCCCTGGGGTCTCAAAGTACCCTGCCCCACTCTAAGAAACCAGAAAGATGCTGCTGCTTGCCCCTCCCACTCCTAAGCCTGTAGCTGTTCTCTTCTTCCATGCTGACTGCTGGAATTAACCACCATCCCTCACTAGTGACAGCTACCACGGGCAGGAACAAAACCACCAAGAAATCAAAGGTCAAGTCCGTTGTGAAAGGGTATGACTACAACCACCTCATGAACACAAGGTACTCTGTGATATCCCCATGAACAAAACTGCTGCAACCAAGGTGTCTTCAGAGACATGTCTCCGAAATGCAAGGGCAGGGAGGAAGCTAAGGGCAAGTCTGAGAAGCAATACAACCCAGGCAAGAGTAAATGGGTTCCCTGCCCGCCCCCCAGAAACATTAGTTTTAGTTATGTTTTGTTTCCATCATTGAAAATTATAAAACAGAACAAAACAACCCCCCACACACAAAAAAGGAAAGGGATAAATGATATACTCAAACATTTAAAGCAAAATTTCTTTAATAGAATCCAAAATTATGGATATTTGGAGAGATCTCCATATATTTTATTTTTATTACTCTTTTAATTTTAATTTTTATTACTCTTTTTAATCAGGTATGCAAAAACGTGTTGACCCACTATGACACTACTCCAATTAGCTTCCTTTCTAAGCCCTCTCCTTGATCTCCTTACGAAAACCTGATAATGCTTTATAGATAATTACTTTTTAAAATTTTTTTATTTATTTTGAATATATATTTTATTAATTTATTCATATTACATCTCAATGGTTATCCCATCCCTTGTATCCTCCCATTCCTCCCTCCCTCCCATTTTCCCCTTACTCCCCTCCCCTATGTCTGTGACTGAGGGGGAACTCCTCCCCCTGTATATGCTCACAGGGTATCAAGTCTCTTCTTGGAAGTCTGCTATCCTTCCTCTGAGTGCCACCAGGCCTCCCCATTCAGGGGACGTGGTCAAATATGGGGCACCAGAGTTTGTGTGAAAGTCAGTCCTTACTCTCCACTCAGCTGTGGAGAATGTCCTGTCCATTGGCTAGATCTGGGTAGGAGTTCGAAGTTTACTGCCTGTATTGTCCTTGGCTGGTGCCATAGTTTGAGCAGGACCCCTGGGCCCAGATCTGCCCATCATAATGTTCTTCTTGTAGGTTTCTAGGACCCTATGGATCCTTCTATTTCCCGATTCTCCCACGGTTCTCTTGCCTAGAGTCCCAATAGGATGTCCTCCCCTCTATCTCACTTTCCTGGTAAGTGAAGACTTTCATAGGACATGCCCCTTGGGCTAGTGTCCAGATATAAGTGAGTATATACCATTTGATTATTTCTGCTTCTGGGTTAACTCACTCATTATGATAATTTTTTAGTTCAATCCATTTGTCCACAAATTTCGGGAATTCCTTATTTTTAATAGCTGAGTGGTATTCCATAGTGATAACTACTTATTAAAAACTATCTTCTTGCCAGGCCTGGTGACCCATGCACTTGGGGAGGCTGAGTCAGGTGGATTGCTATGAGTTCGAGGCCAGCCTGGTCTACAAAATGCGGACAGCCAGGGCCACAAAGAGAAACTCTGCCTTGAAAAACCAGAAACCAAACCAAAACAGCAAAACTAACATCTTGCATCTGAGAACTTTGACTACCATGAGCAATGGACTCTCACTACTGGGGTCCAGAGACGACTGGGGTTACAACCATGCCCAGGGTATAACTCACCTCAGTCACTCCTCAGACACACATGATCCCTGCAGTCGACTCCCTTGAAGCAAATAGAACCTGGCTCACTTGTGAGCAGTGAAACTGACTCCAGCCTTAGTCTCACAGAACCATGTCCCAACTGCTCCCTGTGTGTTCTCTGTGCCCCTGGTGACTCCCTTTGCTCTGCCTCCAGTCCCCATCCCCTCTCTCTGTTTTATCCAAGTGTATTTACTTACCTTTACTCTGTCCCTCCTCCTTCTAACCCCTACCCAGCCCTGCTTTAATGATAGCGGCACCAGGTAAGCAGCAGTTGCAGTTCCTTCTGCCTTTCTCAGCCTTACCGTCTGGCATCTAGAAGCTCTTGCTATGTCTACCAGGACAAGCTTCTTAGGTCTCTGTCATCCATGTTCAAGGCAGTGCTCCAGAATAGACGGGGAATACTTTCCCGAAGTAGAATTACTCTGCTATTTTGTTATTGTTGGTCGGGAGCTTATTTTGTTTTATTGTTTTGATTTTTTTATATGGTCTTTCATCTACCATGCTGGCTTTGAGCCTGCACTGTGCCCCATCACATATGGTTTTTATCCAGTGCTGGCATCAAACCCAGGGCTTGGTGCATGCTAGGTAAGTACTCTATCAATTGAGCTAGCTCCATGGCCCCTGAGCCATCCTTTACAATGTTCTTAAAGGTTGTTTTTAAACTGTATTACTTATTTTGTTATATGATCTGGTAGGTGGGTGGTTGTTGTTATCAAATCTAGAAACTTCCATTTTATTTCTTTAACTTTTTTTCTGTCTCATTTTCTCTCTTCCTTTTTTATTTGGAAATCCAGTTAATTTTTGCTACAATAATTATATGTTATCAGGGGCAACATTTTTTTTTTTTTTTAATTTGCAGAAATGTTTGTTGTGTGACTATCAGCATTTGGAATTTCCAGTCCTTTCCTACCTTCATTATTTCCTGTTTCCCTCAGCTTAGCTGCTCTGTTCTGTCTTCACACGTACGGATTTCGTCACTCTGCTTGTTACACGTAATTTCAGTTCTAGCATCTTGGTCTAAATCCAGTTTGTAGGTCTTACTAGGCTTTCTAAGTTTCTCCTCTGTGAACTCACGTTGATCCTTCCCTGCGAGGCCTTCAATATTTCATAACAATTACTTTGAATCTCCTGTACATTTTAATTCTTTTGTCTGAGTTGGAGTTGAGGCACTTTTTTAAAATGACATTTTCCGTTCTTTGAGAGTTTCATACATTTATAGAATATATATTGACGCAGTGATCTAGCACCACCTCCCTCCTAATCCCCCCACCATTTCTCCCTCCTAGTTTCATGTGCTCTTTTTAAAAGTGTTATTAATAACCCTGAGGGCAGTAAGTACTACCCACACGCACATGAACGTGTAGCCACACACCGAAGAATGAGAATCCTCCTAGCAGCTCTCCCCAGCCATCAACTGCCAATAATAGCTCCTCTGAAAGGGGTGGACCTTGGGGCCCCTCCTCCATCTGAGTTGGACTTTTGACTGGCTTGATCTTGTATAGATCTTATGCATGCAAAAACAATTGCTGTGAGTTGGCACCTGCCTTGGCCGTGCCATGTCAAACCCTCACATGTTCTAATTCTAACCAGCAAGTTATCCCATTGTACTGTTTTCCTAGTAAGTTTTCTTAAACAGGGAGAAACTAAATTTCTAGGCATTGCAGGTCATATGGTGTCTTCTGAAACTGATGAGCTCTTTCTTTGCAATACAAAACTAGATGCTGCCAATGAGGAAACAAATGACCATGCTAACCTTCCAATGATACTGGCTGGAATAGTTCAACACGTGAATTGTGTCTTAAGAATGTGGTTGGCCAAGCTCTTGCTGCATGTAATCAGTTGAATCTTTATTTTCTTTTCTGCTGGGTGCCTGCTGGATACTGTCAAAATAGGCAGGTGCGTGAAATCTGGGACTGTGACGCTGAGTGTTACATCTGTAGCATGTTTGCGAGACACTGAAGGTTGCTTGAGGCTTGACTCATGTTGCCCTCTTTCAAATGGTAGTTGACTTTCATTCTGCAAGGACTTAAAGAGCCTATCCATGTCTTTGAATTCTATCAGCGTTAGCCTTATTTTCTGCTCTATTGGAGAAGGTCTAGTTGGGATGTGACCAGTGCCACAGCCCTAGGTTACAGCCACTATGAAGGGCATGAATTGGTCATAATTTCTGATGGGCCAGACAATTATGACATTGAGTTTTATATATAACACAAGAACTCAGTCACATATTGCATTTCTTCTACCCTTTAAATGGAAATTTAAATTCTCTGTTCATAAATTGTACAAATTGAGGAGCCAGGTAGATGTGGCGGATGGGACAAGGTTAACTGAGTCTTCTCTACTTTTTGTATCAGAGAGTGTGATGTAGCCATGTTAAAGAGCAATCTGACCTGTGACCTCCAGCATTTGGAAACTAGGTCCCCAGTGGTGACAGTGCTCAGAAAGGTTATAGGGAAGGACATCTCTAGAGGTGGGAACTATTTTAGCCTTAATTTCATGTGGTTTGCATTTTGCCTTCCTCCTGCCTCCCATGAGTGGACTGACCTACTTTAATTGTTTAAGGATGTTTGTTTATTATTCCCTGGGTATAGACCACTCAGGTTTCTATGAGAGAGAACACACAAGCTAAGAAGACAAACATTGCATCACCTCTATGCACCTGCCTGCTTCCCTTCCTCCTTGCAGCTAAGGACCTGCCTGCCCTGTGCCTACCTCTGCGTGGAATCAGAAAAGGTCAGAATGACAGAAGCAGAGTCAAGAGTGGTGCTTTTAGGGCAACTGGGGGAGACGCTGTACAACGGCACAGCATTTCAGGTACACAGAGCGCTGTTTAGTGCTGACAACCAGGTTTGCTGTCCTAAGAGAGAACAGACTTTTCATGTTACTAGCAGAAGCATAGCAATCACATGAGATGGCATGAATGCCAATTAGCTCCATTAAATAATTTCATGATGTACATATATTTCAAAACCCCATAACACGATGTGAATGGACACAATTTTTATTTACTAATGTTTTTGTGAATGTATGTATGTATTTGTGTGTGTGCATATGTGTGTGTGTGCATGTGCATGTGTGTGTGTGCATGCACATCCGCCTGTGTAGGCACTTGGTTGTAGGAGCCAGAAGCCAACCTTGGCTATTGTCTCTTTATTTCTATCAGCATTCATTTTTTTTTTTACAACTAGGTCTCCAGCTAGTCTAGAGCTTACCATGTCAGCTAGACTAACATTCTGATGAGTCCCAAAGACCTGGATCTTCCTCCTTCAGTACTGCTGGTCCTGCACCCGAGCATCACTACACAGGGCTTTTTAAAAAGTGGGTTATGGAATATGAAACTTGGGTCCTACTGCTGGCAAGGCAAGTGTTTTTTAATTGAGTTGTCACCTAAGCCCTTGTTTATGGATGAACAAAGACTTAATAGAATAGTCAGGTCTTAGATCCAGGATAACTAGGCCCCAGAAGCAGGTCCAGGGAATAGGTGCATATCTCGCTGTATAGTGAGTAGGAGGCAGACAGCTGTACAGAAATGACCATGTTGGAAGGAAGATGCCCATGGGTCTTATAAGGCCAAAAGCAGAGTTCAAGGCATCATGGGTGAGTGATGAAACCAAATGATTTGTCTACTTGACTATTTCTGAGAGGACCTGTGGGCAAAATCTACCTCTTGTATAAGACAGTTGTATAGGTGCAAAATTCTCAAGTTAGAAATATATACTCAGATATGAAACACTAGGATTCGTTCTTCCAAATACCAATTGCCCACTCATTTGGAAGTGGATCTAAACAAGTATCCATGTAGAATGGGCCTTTCAGAGATGGAATGAACACAAGCCTGGCATTCACATAAATATCCCTTCATCAGCCCTCCACAAGCCAATAAAGAATCCACTAAGTCCATGTGACCTGTTGGATGTTAGGGTTAAATGCTAGGCACAACACAATAATTTTTACCTTTAAGAGTGCATATCTTTTAAAAACAGATTAAGACAAATGTACAGACAAATAACCTATAACCACTACTTGTTATATTCTTAGCAGTAAAGCAATAAGGTAGCCTGCATACTAGTACACAGAATAACAAACTGTAAAGCACTGAGGATTGTTTATTTGTTTTTTTTAATTTTTGTTTTTGGTTTACTATTTCCACAAGACCAAACATGGATTTTCTAGGACTGCTATAAGGAAATACCACTGGGATATGGATAGAAGAAATTATCTCTTTAGAGTTCTAAAGAAAGGTGAATAGACAGATTTCCCAGGACCTCTCTCCCTATGTCCTCAGATCATGGTCATCCCTCTCAGTATTTCTTTGCCTCTGTCTTTTTTTTCTCTGTTTCTCTGTCTGTCTCTGTCCCTGTCTTTGTCTCTCTGTCTCTCTGTCTCTGTTTCTCTCTGTCTCTATCTCTCTGTCTCTAGTTCTGTCTGTCTGTCTCTTTCTGTCTGTCTCTGTTTCTCTCTGTGTCTCTGTCTGTCTCTGTTTCTCTCTGTGTCTCTGTCTCTCTCTGTCTCTGTCTCTCTCTGTCTCTGTCTCAGTCTCCATCTCTGTCTCTGTCTGTCTCTCTGTCTCTCTGTCTCTCTCTCTGTCTGTCTCTGTCTCTGTCTCTCTGTCTCTGTCTCTCTCTCTCTCTCTCTCTCGTGTGTGTGTGTGTGTGTGTGTGTGTGTGTTTACCTGTCCCCTAATCATCTTTTCCCATAATGACATCAGTCATATTGGACTGGGTCAAATCCTATGTCTTCACTTTAGTCATATCTATGGACCCCTGTCTTCAAACACCATCCTATTCTGGAATATTGGAGGTTTGGACTGTACCATATGACTTTTTGGCAATGTCATGGTCAAAACTGGAATACTCTGACAAGCTCATCCTTCAATCATTCAGTGGTCACTGTGCTATTTTGAAGGTGGTGGGAGCTTTATGGGTGGAACCTCAAAGCAAAAGTAGGTCACTAGGAGTGGGCCTTTGAAGGTTATACCCATGTCCAGTTTGTGACAACAGCTGTGTTCATTGGCCTGTGGTCATGCTAGGAATCACCAGCAGACACTCACGCAGTCAGGAACTAAGCTGTTGAGGCACACCTCCCTCTCCATGATGAGCTGAAATCCCTCTTTAAAAAATGAAGGTTACCTTTAATTAATTGGTATAGAATTTTGTATATTAACGCAAACCATGATCATGTCAAATAATAGTTTAATTTTGTCACAAGAATATATATCCTAACAGATATATGATTCTGTAGCTGTATATAAGTTAAAATAGTTAAACAGAGTCTTCAAAAAGCCTCAGAGACCTAAAGAATATGACATTTAAGGTGTTTTCATTACCCTAATGATTCTTTGACAAGACACGTTAACTCCTGGCATCACGCAGCCTACCTCAATGAAGATGATCAACATCGAAGAACCTCCTTATAGAGTTGACTTCAAATGTGGCAAACAAGCCACTGGGCAAAATGTCCTCATTTCTTCCACAGACAGAATTCTGCCTAAAAATGGGCAAGCTTAGATGCAGGCAGAGTCAACGGCTGAACTCTGCCAAGACAGGATAAGCAAGTCCTCAATAGTTCTTGCCTATCAAATATGTCTGGCAGAAATAGTGGGCAAGAAGTCCAAAGATGATGCTCCAGTGTAATAGAGTGTTGCATGATTGTTCAGGCAGTAAACCGTCTCAGTCATTTTTTTCATTTTGAGAGCTGCTGACCTGCACTTCTGGTTCACTCAGGCCTTTAACTCTTATTTCTTCTCAAGTCCCTGATGGGTTTGAAGACCAGATGGTTTAGTCTTACAATCAAGTGTAGTTGGTTAGAGGATAAGATCTTTTTAGATCAAGATAGACGATTTAAGTTAATAGAGATGAAATATGATAGACATTGATTTTCATTCAGAAATTTGGACCTAACAAAGTAGGAAGGATGGTTGCTTCAGGCTTGACCAATGCAAATGGACAGATCACTATGATTGTATGTTCATATAACTCATGATTGTCTCGTGGTTCTTCCTGCTGTACGTAGTTTGTCTTATTCATGTGCAGTAATATAAATGTACATGTTTAAAAAAAGAAACATAGTAAAATAATTTAAAAAAAAAAAAAAGAAGAAGAAGAAGAAGAAGAAGAAGAAGAAGAAGAAGAAGAAGAAGAAGAAGAAAACAAACCCTTGTCTTTGCAATTTGTGTGTGTTAAGTGTTTAGGTCACAATGACATAAGAGTAACTAACCGAAGGAGACACAGCTCAGCTCATAGTAGCATGAAAATCCAATATCTACAGAGTGATGCTAAAACATCAAAATATTTCACCTCCTGAGCTTTAAAATCAATATTCTCAATTCTCATGCTCAATATGCCACCTCAGAAGCAGGTTAGGAATCGATGTGCTCTTGGTCCATTTCTAGTTAGTCCCAAGTCACAGTCAGGCGCAGAAAATTGTGCTTTTTGCAAAAACTCAAGGTGGTAGTCAATGGTGGCCAACTATGAAGGACTACCTGCTCAGAGTGGCATAAGGCGATCTCATATAGTCCATCAATTATCTGTAAAGAATTGGGTAGTCATAATGTCCATGTACATTACTGGACTTGTGCAGGAGAACAACAGTGATACAAGGACCCTGAAATCAACCCTGATGCCCCCCCTCCAGGACTCATGCCCCCCTGTAGGATTGGATAAGTGTTGACAAAACACTGCACAGGCACCAAGACAGATCTTTGCCGTGGAAGTGGGTCAGATGAGACAAATCTCCCCACTCCGTGCATGGCATCAGCTCTTATCTCCATCCTCCTGCTGCCAACACCAGAAGGCACTGACGATGCCCAGAGGCATCGGGGAAGCATGGCAGGATGTGACGAAGAACCAACTTTTAACAAGCCTTTCCCCCAAACCCTCAGCTCTGCAATTCTCCAACTTTGCATGTCTCCCCAGTGTATCAGTGGGGATTCTTTGATCACAGGAAAAAAGGAATGGGTTCTGACTAACTTCAGCAGAAATAGAGATCACTCAAAGATACAAGGTAGCTCAAGGGATGGGTGAGTGGATAATCAGGCTTAAGGACATAAAGAGAGGAATCAGGGAGGATCTAGGATGGGGCCCTGGGAATCTCCTCTCTGCTCAGTTCTGCAAGGGTATCCCCATAGAAATGAATCCACTCCTGATGATTTTTAATCTCACTATTTCTCTCCTACTTTTTATTACTAAGCTCAATATCCAATGGCCGAGAAACGAGAATCCAATTGGTCAACCTTGGCCATATCTCTGTCCATCAGCTAGAGATTTTAGCTGATTTCTCTTTCCTCTAAGACCCATTAAAACATAATGGGGAGTTGAAGTGACCCTAAATGGGCAATATGGTGCTGGCTACCTCAGGGTAAAAGAGGTTTAATGATCAAAGTTGACATATTCTAAAAATCACCTGGGAAGCAAGTCTCAATGAGGGATAGTCTAGGCTAGTTGGCCCGTGGGCAACTCTTGAGGGTATTGTCTTGATTGGGTTCACTGATGTGGGAAGATTCCATCCACTTGGTGAACTCAGTTCCTAGGTTTGGGGCCTTGACTGCATGAGAGCTTGAAAATAGATTTATTGATTTATTTCTGCTCTTGGTATGACAAGCTATTTCAGGTCCCTACTGCCTTAACTTCCCTGAGTTTGTGAAATAAAACAAACTCTTTCTCCTCTAAGTTTTTTTTTTTTTAATCACAGAAATCAAAGAAGAAACCATTAACTTGGCTGCTGTGCATGATGTACGCAATGATCATTTTTACACAACCACAGCCTAAATAAGGGTGATCTCAGGCCATGGAGAAATATAAAGAGCTTTGCTCTCCCAGAGTCTCTTCAGGCCACTGTGAGGTCTTCCAAAACAATGAGGAAAAAAATTACTGTATATTCCCCCCGCCCAACTTTAGATTGTCTAGAAAACTTTTAACTTCTCCAGTTAAAATATAGAGTTTGCAGCCCAGCCCAAGTCTGCTGGACTTGGTGTGCATTGGAAGAGGGGTAATCTTATACGGTGAGTACATTCCCTTCACTCATGGTATTACTACCATGGTCACTCTGGCTCCAGGCTCTCTAGGTCTTCAAGAGCTGAAGAGATGCACACAAAGATACCCCGCCAACGGTGGCAAAATAGTAAGGGAAACTATTCCAGAGCAAGATAATGAGTACTGGGCTCTTTAAATGAGAAGCCCCATTTGTTTACCTTTTAGGGTTTCCTATATGGGGGCCAGGAGAAGGAGAAGTTGGCTGCTAAGGGACATAGCACAGGTAGTTCTTGGTTTTGATGGACAAATATGAATTATGTAATCTTTTCCCCACTGCGCATGTACTTTCCCATGACTAATATGAATTTAATCATGTGTCCCTACAATTAGACATAGGTGTAAGATGCTAAATAGGTATATTCCTCCTCAAAGTTCACTGGATGACACAATTTGCCTTACTGTACTTGCACCCTAAACTGGTTCAGGCTGGATTTACCACTTGCCTTCCTTTCCAATATATGCTCTAGGACATGATTAAATGAAAACTTACAATAAAGGGGAGTCATCAAATGGCTGAGAAGAGGTAATTTATTTCTTTGTTTAAGGTGGAATATATGTAAGGCCATATGCAGGCAGTGGACCTAGGCTACCACATGGACCTAAGCTGCTATTCCTATGCCTGTGCACTGAAACCCAATAGCTCATCTCTCTCAAAGCAGGGACAGCTACCACTGCCCTTCTGTCCCCTGCTCTGGCAAGACTCTTTTCCCCCCAAGGGAATGGTATTCAAAAGTCTAAGGAACAGAACAGGAAGACAAGTTCTCAAGAGGCATCAGTCAACGAAATGAAGAGATCCGTGACAAAGTGAAATGTCAGCATTGTTAGCAGTTTTGCTTGGAGCTTTTTGGTGCGGATTTAATAATAAAATAAGAGGCACGACAGGTTTGACCCTGGGAATGGATCTGACTGCTAGAAAGATGAGCTCAGATGAATGCAAGGGATACAGAGAGGGAGATTACTTCAGAGTTTTCCTGGGACTCAGTGTCGAAACGGCCACCAAAGCTGAAGAAGCAGAAACGAATGAACATGAGTCAGTCGCGGGACTGTCCACCAAAGTGGAAGCCAGGTGGCAGACATCTGAGGTTCACAGTGAAGATGGGGATATGAAAGTCTGTCACCCATTCCTGGATTTCTTGATCCCTTCTTTTGTGTTCTTCAGTTCCTGTTCCTGCCAGAGTCAGGGAACCCAGGAGAGGTGAAAGGAGGGGTACAGAATGCAAAGTTTTGTGAAGGCAGCATTTTTGTTTCAGACATTTTTACATGTGTATGGATACCTAGTTTCAGAGGAGGGGAAGAGCTGCCTTTAGAGATGACCTGAGGCAGCTGCATGGAATGTATACAGGTTCTGTCAGGAGAGAGCTCATTATGTGGGGGACAAATCCCCTCTGCTTGGAGAAACCCACAAAGATGGGACCATTAGTTGGATAATACTGAAGCAAACAGATATTTGCCAGGCGTGTGTGTGTCTGTGTATCTGTGTGTGTGGTGTGTGCAGGAACACACACACAGAGGAATATATGTGTGATCTCTGTATAGAGTTAGGGATGCTGACAGTACAGATTTCAAATCTGTGCTCTCAATGTCCTTGAGGCAAATCTCCAACTGCCCCTAATTTCGGATTTCAAGTGCACCAAGTCTGAGCTAGTCACTGAAGTCTGGCTTCAGCTAATCCTTTGGATGTTAATGTGAAAAATAGGGGTCAAAAACCATTCCAGAAGACAGGAAAATCTAAGGAAGCGAGCAGTCAAAGCTTTCCAAAGCACATCTGGATGGACAAAATGCCTTGGTGGATAAAATCTCATTCTGTTCAAGCCTGATACGCCAAGGCTGATGCTCAGAACCCATGCTGGAAACAAAGAGTTGATTCCCCGAAGCTGCCCTCTGACCTCTACACGTGCTGTGCTATATGCGTACCCATGCTCACATGCACACATTACAAAAAGACAGAATAATAGATAAGTTAAATGCATACATATGTGATGACTATAATAATTAGTGTCAATTAACACTGACAATTCAGGCAATAGCATGTACATGTGACAAAAGTCACACTCCTTGTGGAGTCTCACAAATTGCTGAATGGAAGATCCAAAGTCATCTGGGATCAATTTGCCCTTCTCTTGGAGACTGATGGAGTATTGAGTTATTAAGGCTTCAACATCAAAGCCATCACAGTTTTCTGTCCGAAGCCCCTGTCTCAGCTTGCCACATGGGAATGGGGGAAGACAGCTCACTAAAAGATTTTTAAAGGAAGGGATTACTTTAAAAGCAATACAGAAATATCTCCAACATTTATTTTAATATAAATTTAGTAACGTGCATTGTTTGTGGATCTTACATGTAAATCTAAGGCATTTTATTTGTAGGATTTCTCTGCAGATGGAAACCTCTCAATAGCCTCTATCTGTGAACTTCACTAATGTTTCTGTCTCCACAAGGCAGCCGACTGTGGCTCAGGGTTTGTTCTAACAAATAAAATTTTATTGAAACACAACCTCAACCGTTTTCTTTGTAATTGGCTGTTTTCGTATACAATGGCATTGCTATATAGTTGCTACGGTGACCCTATTGACTGCAATAGGTTAACATTTACCTGGCCCCAACTTTGTGATTCCCCCCAAACTTTGCATCGCTCCTTATTTTATGTATGTGTGTGTTTGAATATAGTCAGGAGCACATGTGTGAGTCCATAGATGTGTGAACACGTATGAGTACATGCACACATAGATTTGTGCCCACATGCATGTACACATGAATGCACCCATGTGAAGGCCTGAAGACAACGTCAGGTGTCATCCTCAATATTGTCATCTACTTCCTTTGAGACAGGATATTTAAGGATAGCTTAAAGGCACTATGCTCCTGGGAGCCTCCTCCCGCACCAGAGTTAAGGTGTTGGACCCTCACAGCTGGGATCCAGCTCACAACATCACGGTTGTAAGCCCAGTGCTTTATCGTGGACTTATCTCCTAGGGCCACTGCTTCTCTTCTGACTTTGCTTAGGGTAGAGTCAGAACACAAAGACACATCTCAGAGACATTCTGGCTGCCAACTATCTCTGGGCATCTGCCTCACACACCCCCCCCCCCGGCCACGTCCCCCACACCCCACACCCCCACTAATACTCTCCCGTCCTCTGGCCCATAGCTAATTGAACTAATTTTTGAGGCTTGCTTTCATAGAGTGTTTCCAAAGCATTTAACTTCGTTTTCATAGAAACAGCTCTTTTTCTTACTGCACTCATTTTTCATCAGTTTACATAATATTGCACTAAATAATGTAATTACAATAACAAGCGCAGCTGGCAAAGGCGGCTCTGGGAACACATACAACTGAGTGTTGGCAAGCAGACACCATGGCGGGTGCGGAGAAAGGTAAACTCGTACACACCACACTCAGCCTGGGACATCACGGCCCCCACTAACGTGACGTCTAAAGGCACTGGGCACCCACTCTACTACATATTAACCTCCCAAGTTTCCCAAGTGGAGGTCAGTAAGAAAAGATGCTCCCACCTGTGCCTCTCTGCATTGCATGGGCTCATACAGTATTTGCCAGTTTCGCAGGGACTTTGGAGGGGGTTATTTGACAAATGTGTGTCTTTTCTCACTAGTCTGCAAGGTATCAGAGTATGAGAAATGTATTGGTTTTATTACGGCATTACATCTCCACTCTGCAGACAGTGACTGGCATCTGGTTCACACTCGAAAATAGTTCCTGAATAAATAACTGGATGGAGGCAGGCTTTCTGACAATGAGCTACTCAGAAACTACAGACGAGAAAATATAGCTTTGGAAGGAGAGACGGGGCTTTACAGTTCCTTCTCTGCTCCCCTAAGAATAGCCAAGGGATCCATGGAAGTTGAAAGAGGAAGGGTGAGGTGAGAGACTCTCATTCTGATAGCTCAATTCCAGGCAGTCTACAAGATTTATCCTCTGATGCCTGGATGAAGGCAATGGGTTTATGCCAAGAAGATCATTAGCAATTTGCATTTCTGCAAAGCCACATCTTGCAGAAGTGAGAAACTTGCATCTTCTAACTGGCAAATTAAATATTGATAATGCAGATAGGCTGTGTGATGTCGTTCACAAAGCTGGCGCCCCGATTTCCACGTTCCTAAACCGTCAGCCACGCGCAGTCAGCTACCACCAGCTTTGTCATAACTCTTGGCAATCAGTAACATTGTGTAGCTCACATTTACCTTGAAAGCAACTCATTTTTAACCTAAATGGATGCATTTCCCAAGGAAACCTGGCATTGCCACTGCCAACGGAAAACCAATATCAGTAACTGCAAATGCAGTTTATAAAAAGAAAGAAAGAAAAAGAAAAAGAAAACAGAGCTACTGAAAGTTAACAATGATTGAAAGTATTTGCTATACACAAGTACTTGCTCTATGCACTTCATTGCATTCGCTGCTCCACCTTGGCACACACGGCCTCCTCTGCTTGGTCCTCAGCCTTTGGTGCTGTTTTCAGAAAGGTGGAGCCTTTAATACATTGAGTCTGGTTCTGGGATGTAATCACACTCTGGCCTTCCAAATATTTGCAAGCCCCCATCTTTGTGACCCCCAAATTTTGCCGAAGGGCATGGCTTGAGATCTATAGGCCAGCCATTCCTAGCTGGAGAGCTCTCTGCTTTCTGATACACTTAAACGTAACAGCAGCAGGTCACACAAGTAGCTCTGTCACCATGCTTTGCCTGCCACTATAGACTGCATCCCCTGAATCATCAGCCAAAAATAAACTCTCCCTTAGGTTGTTTCCTGTCAAAAAACTCAGTCATATATAGGAGAAAAGTAATAATACACCTGCACACCCTTGCATGTATGCATGCACACACATGCACAGATGGGCCTCATTAAATTTGTGCAATTATTGTCTCCAATAGACCACATAAGGAACTGGAAGTGCAGAGGATTTAAAAATGATGCAGGATGTCACAAATTCACAAACCCTGCAAGGTTTAGAATTATTACACTGGGCCTGGCTCTAGGCCCCTAATTCTTGACTGCTACATTTTGCAAACAATGCTTTTGAAGTCTGCATAGACGTTCAGGCTGCTGCAGGCTTTAAGCCTGAGGCACACTCCTTCTCCTTATAAAGAAAGCTTAGAAAGTGTTACAGCCTTGCGAAATCTCTTTTAGTTTAAACTATGGCTTCCTCATCGACATAAAAAAGATTGAGAGAGAATTGAAAAAGGAATAACTTTTTCTCTAAATGATTTACTCTTTCTGAAAGACTTGATGCTTGCCTCGCTGAAAATTTTATTCCACGGGGTGAGCACTCCATGGGTGAAGAAACACTAGGCTACAAGTTCAGTGTGACACATAGTTCCCAGGATCCTTTGCTCAGTTCTCAGCTCTGGGTTGAGAAGATAAGCCTTACTGTCCTCAGTAAGCAATGTCTCATTTTCCATCGTAATACGCAACCCTTTGACATAAAGGTAGAGGCTAAGGGTTTTTCTTTTTCTTTTTAATTTTTTAAATTAATTTATTCTTGTTACATCTCAATGGTTATCCCATCCCTTGTATCCTCCCATTCTTCCCTCCCTCCCATTTTCCCATTATTCCCCTCCCCTATGACTGTTCCTGAGGGGGATTACCTCCCCCTGTATATGCTCATAGGGTATCAAGTCTCTTCTTGGTAGCCTGCTGTCCTTCCTCTGAGTGCCACCAGGTCTCCCCCTCCAGGGGACATGGTCAAATGTGAGGCACCAGAGTATGTGAGAAAGTCATATCTCACTCTCCACTCAACTGTGGAGAATGTTCTGCCTATTGGCTAGATCTGGGTAGGGGTTTAAAGTTTACCGCCTGTATTGTCCTTGGCTGGTGCCTTAGTTTGAGCGGGACCCCTGGGCCCAAATCTGCCTATCATAATGTTTTACTTGTAGGATTCTAGGACCCTCTGGATCCTTCTACTTTGCTATTCTCCCATGCTTCTCTCATTTAGAGTCCCAATAGGATGTCCTCCCCTCTGTCCCAGTTTCCTGGTAAGTGAAGGCTTTCGTGGTTTTTCTTATATTAGCTGAGAGGATCAAAATGAAACTGATCCAGAGGCCTAAGAAGGTACAATATATATACATTAGAGAGCGGTTTAATTTGCATAATCACTAAAGAGGAAGGAAAGTGAGAAAGAGGGGAGAAGAAGAGGAAAAGAGGGAGGAGGAAGAGGGAAAAAGAAGTAGGGAGAAGAAAAGGAAGAAAAGCAGTAGGGGAGGAGGAAGAAAAAGAAGGAGAGGAGGAGGGAGAGGAGGATTGAGGAAGAGAAAGAGAGAAGGAAGGAAGAGAAGGGATACAGCCGATATATGGTGGATTTTGCCAGCCAGAACAGAGAGATAGAAGGACAGAGTGCAAATAGAGAAGAGAGAGGAAAATGTCTGCACATGACTGAGCTGTCACAATTTAGAGCAGGGTATGTTGACCCAAACCTGTAACTTCCAGCACTGTTGAGGCAGAGGCAGCAGGATTACCAAATGTTCAAGGACAGCCTGGGGT
This sequence comes from Acomys russatus, assembly GCF_903995435.1. Taxonomy (NCBI): domain Eukaryota; kingdom Metazoa; phylum Chordata; class Mammalia; order Rodentia; family Muridae; genus Acomys; species Acomys russatus. The sequence goes on from NC_067161.1 coordinate 7,578,353, forward strand.
ACATGGTGAAGTTTGGGTCCAGCCTGACCTACAAGCTGAAATGCTGACTTAAAACAATTACGAAGGCTTAAGAAAATGGTTCACTTCACAAGCCTTGCAAGCAAGAGGAATCTGAATTCCATCACAAGAATCCAGATTCAAAAAGCAGGGTATTGTAGAGGATTTGTGATCCTAGTGTGCTTGGGAGGCAGAAACGGGAACATCCCTGGGAGTAGCTGGCCAGCCAGCCTAGCTTGCTGGTTAAGCATCAAGCCAATGATTACAAAAGCAACATATATGGTACCTGAGGAATGACAGCCAAGAAACAATCTTGGCTGTCACATACACGCGTGCTTCGCGCTGGGACCCACCACACAAAACAGTGAGATACCTAACAATGCACTAAAACACGAAAGAGGTCCCCTGAGTCAAATGCAAAGAGAAAACATCAATGCTTTCTTTTGGTGTCAAAACTGAGCTGTTCAAATGTTCATTTTATCAGCTGCAAAGGGGGCAGTCATTGATTTAAAACACGACTTAGCTTAACATTCTAAAACCAGAGCTCAAACAATATAGCGGCCATTTGTGATGTCAGAAGTGGGCTTGTGGGGAGGTTTCCTGGGCCCCACCTGGATCCCAACTCCATGTTCCATCATATGGCATATCTAACTTTAATTTGTCTAACAACGGATTAATAAGGACACCCTGCTCACTTCTAAGCTGCACCCTATGGACAATGTCTCCATCGAAGTGTCAACCTCTCAAGCTGCAGACAAATCCTTCTTTGTCTTCTTCATTGTTAATTTTCCAAGGCAACATCATTTACAAAAGAGCTCAGCGTCCCATGAATGCTGAGGACTGTGCCAAGGCCTCCTGGAGACACACGCATCCATTGCTCGTTATCTAGAACTGACCTACTTCTGGCCATCCTCCTCCACCAAAACAAGAGAGAAAAATCAGAAATCCCAATGCATTATTTACTAGGATAAACCAGCCATTCGGGCCGCCGAGAGGAAACAGTAGCAGAGCTCAGCAAATGCCATTAAAAAGCTTGGAGACAGTTGTCTCAGGGGGCCCAAGGGTAGCCTTAAAATTGCCCATAGCCAAGGATGACCTTGAGTTTCTGATCTTCCACCTCCACCTCCTGAGTGCTAGAAACATAGGTAAGTGGTACCACACCTAGTTTATGCCACGCAAGGCTTCACACATGCCAGGAAAGGGAGCTACCACTGAACAACATGCTCAGCCAACAAATGTCTCGCTGGCGGTCTCATGCTGAAACTATACTGATGTCAAGAAGAAATGTGGACTGAGATGAAATATTAATCGAGGTCTGGGGGGGACATTTTACAAAATGTATACATATAACAAGGGAAGGAAGCTTGGGATGCCATCTCAGTTTTGTACAGGTGGATTCATTGTTTGATATAGGATTTAAAAACCAGACGACAAAAGCAATTGGAAAACAGAAAGAACATGAGGAATCCTGGCCACCTGAAGCTTACGGCTCAGCAACGTCCTCGGATGTAGCTAGTGGTGTACAGAGGCTTTAAGCTCATTTACTGCAGCATTCTGCTCAAACACTTTGGACCATCACGGTCCCCAGACCACTTCCTCAAATACTCCCATGCTTCGAAAAGCCACAGATTTCCTTTAGTTTTCATAGCAATCTGGAAACAAAGGTAAGTCGCATGGTCCAGTAAAAAACGGCAAGTCCTCAGCAGTGACATCAAAAAATGGTCAGCTATAACCTTACATTCTGTCCCCACATATAAGCATGCTTAAAAAACAAAGGGGGCAGGGGTGCACAGAAGCCGGAGATACAGATATTTCATAAAACTCCACACAAGATCATGCCAGTAAGGATGCAAAACCAAGACATGTGAGGCGAGAATGGTGTCACTGAGAAAAAAAAAGATTCCTCCTTCCCCAAGGAAAACTTCATGCATCTGATACATTTGAATCTGGGGACTTGTTTTTAAGTAAGAAAACAACCTGTGAAGTTTAGTATTCTGCCTTCATTGCTCCAGCATACAAATGATACCAAGGTCCAAAGTCTATGGATAACTGAAATTCTCCTTAAAAAAAAAAAAAAAAAAAGTCCTGATAAGCTGTGGCTCACCAAGCCCTGCCCATCGTAAAAGTGCATTTTAGTCACTCAGCAAACAGCTGGGAGCTCACATCAGAAGGGCAGCAAGGTGTCCTCTTGACCTTTGTGATTACCTAGACCTCATGCTGTACATAAAAAGAGCAGAACAATGTCAAACAAATTCCACAAGAGAAGTATTTATCGCCAAATCTAAATCAAAAAATCCATATATACTATAATGGCACTTCAAAGGGAGATCTACTGAATTTACCAGCTCAATCAATATGAAATTAGCTGGGATAAATATTGCCCGTTCCACCCGTCTTGAGATGAAGCCTACTATTTAGACTCTAGGACTTGAACGAGACAAGGGAAACTTTACTTATCACACAGAAACAGGAAGCAGGAGCCTGTCACAAACAGGTTACACCTACCCTCAGCTGCTCTCTTTCACAATTCATCTGTTGCCTCAAAACCTGCAGAAGAAAAAAAAGGGGGGAGAATGTCAGAAGGTTCTGTTGAAGCAGCAACGTAAAAGCACGGGGTTCGGGGGAGGGGCTCAATGGAGTCCCTGGAAGGCACATAAATTCTGGCTGTGCTTGCCAAAGTGGGATGGCTCAGTGGATAAAGGCACTTGCCTTCAAGCTGCAGAGCCTGTACTCAGTCCCCAGAACCCACATGGTGAGAGCAGAAGATCAACTCTGACAAATGATCTACAGGTGGGCATGGTATGCCCACATATACGCATGTGTATGTGCACACACAATAGATTATGAAATGTAAAAATTTTGAAACAAATAAGGGAGAAGATTGAGGAATATTTCTGACATCAATCTCAAGCCTCCACAGACACACACACACACACACACACACACACACACATACACACACACAGAAACACAGAAACACACACACACACATCTCCACACATATGTATGTGAACACATAAGCACACACGTGCATCTCTATACACAGGAATACCCACATATATGTGAACACATAAACACACATGTGCATATATGAACACACAGGCATACTTGTACATCTCCACGTAAACAAGGATGCCCAAATACATGTGATCACACAAGCACACATGTGCATGACATGCACAGGCGTGCTCTCAGTAGCACATACAAATATCTCACCTATACACATAGACAGGGAAAGAAGAGGGGAAGGCAGAAGATAAAGAGTTGCATTTCATTGCTGGGCTCAAAGAAGACCCAGGATTAATTGTAATAATGACATTTTCTCTAGGTTCAGACAGTTGACTGGTCACTATTGTTCTGTGTTGGGCAATGTAGAAATAGCCAGCAATGAGGAGCAGTATTCTAAAGGGAATGATACCGAGGTGCAGGAGAAGATGGCATCAGTCTAAAGAGCACAAGGGTTTGCTTCTTTGTATGCAGACCCCTCCAAGTCCTGTTTAAGAGGTGGACACATTCTTCCTTAACGCTGTCTGAGGTCGGGTGTGACGTGGCAATAACCAATGCGGTGTCTTCCCCACTGTCCAGCGGTGACTATTATTATCTGCATGCCCTGGGAAACAGGTCCCGTTGTGCATGGCGCTGAGGTCTGAACTCGGCGCTTCATATACACTAAGCAAGCACTTCCCCTCTAAAGTCCACCCTCGCCTTCTCTTCTCTTGTGATTTTGAGACTGATCTCACTAAATCGCTCAGCCTTGAGTGCAATATGCTGCCCAAGCAGCCTTCAGCTTGTGATCCTCCTACCTCAGCCTCCCGAGATACTGGGATGAGAGACGGGGGTTGATGGTCCAGCCTAACCAGATGGACAGACTGCCTGGGGATGGGAGTTAGACAGACTGCCTGGGGAAGGATTCTGAGAACAGGTCTTAGAGCAGGGGAGGAGAGCCTGCTCAATTTTTGATATCTGTCGCCATTCCAAGAAAGAACTGCTTTGTGCCTGACCAGTGTGCTCTTCCTCCCAGCCAAGGAGGCTTCATTAGAGTGACGTCATGATTTGTTATCCAAGCAGGCAAAGCAGGGTGCATTAGCAGGAGATGACCAGCGAGGTATTCAGATTTAGCTGATTACACAGAGGTCTAAGAGGGAAAGAGATGCATCTTGGGAAAACTGACTGCCATGGTCCTTTAGCACAGATGAGGATTGATGGATAAGGCCTCAATGCAAATGGTCAAAGTGAAACTAAGTTTGCATTATTGACAGATTACACTGTCTTTTTCTATTTTCTGTAAGCTAGTGTAAAATCTCTTAACTCCGAGCTCTTGACAGGGTACCCGGAGCTCCTTGAAACTTTACTGAAGGATGAGAAGCTTTAGCAAACCAACTCTTGATGTATATTTTATGTGTTTTGTCCTGAGTTTCTTTTTCACTTTCTCTAAAATAAAAACAAAAATAAGGATGTTTGCTTCAGATAGACCTGAGCCTGACTGAAGTCTATAGATGGAAGTGCTCTCATAGGCCCCTTCACCTGGAAAATTACCCCTGAGAAGACGTCTTTTGATTGTGTTTGCTTCTTGTCGTTGTGGTTGTTGCTACTGTTGTCTTTATTTTGAAACAGAGTCTCACATATCCCAGGCTAGCCTTGAACTAGCTATGCAGCCAACAGTGGTTCTGAGGTCTTGATCTTCTTCCATCTACCTTCTGAGGGCTGGAAACACAGCTGGGTACCACCAGGCTCAGTTTCTGCGGTGCTGGGGATCACACCTAGGATTTGTGTATTAGTATTAGAGAGGCATTCCAGCAGCTGATGTCGCTTGCCTCTTATCCTCAGTCCCTGGGCTCAATTCTTGGCAATCATAAGAAAGACAGACAGAAAGAAAAGAGGGAGACTGACTCATATGTGGGTCTTAATTAACCACAACACGATTTATGAAAGATATATATATATATATTATAACAATGGGAAAAAATCATAGTTCAAAAAACAATACAAATGAGAAATATGCCCAAAACTCACTTCAGTTTATGAGAAAAAAGCTACAAAAATGTACAAACGTTAAGGCTCCCATTATCTGACAAAAGTATAGTTCAATTGGTCATTAAAGAGGAAAAAAGTAAGGAGGAAACGATTGAGAAGAAATCTTCCAAATTATTAAAAAGTAAAGGAGTATAGCCAGATAAATAAATTGAAATTCTCGAATTGAATTATACTTGAAATAGGCACTTTAGATTATATCTCTATAAACCGTTAAGAAGAAAGACGGGGAAATCCTCAGGCAGGAGAGACACACAGTGTAGGAGGCTGAGGAGTGGCGGTGTCGGCTCTAAGGCTGCAGGTTCCCACTTAACAGCAAACAGAGACCAGGAGAGGACACACTGAGGAAGCATTGCCCAAGGTTTCTGGTTAGACTGAAGTGTAATAGAAACCAAAGCCCCAATCTGAAATACTCTTCACCCTCATACTGTCTCTCGGCAGCCGATCCAGGATCCAAGACAACCCAGAGCTTAGCAATGGATGATCACGGACAGACAGCCAAATCCTGGGAGACCTTAGGAGTGAGTGCCCACGGACAGATGGCCAAGTCCCAGGAGAAGTTTGCTAGGTTTATCTTGAGGATTCTTAATCGCAGAAAGTAGAGATTCCCTCTTTCTGTTTCCTTTCCTCCCTCCCAACCACTCTCTCACACCACTGCCTCCTTCTGAGTCTGAGAAATCCCAGGCTGTGTCCCACCAGAGCTGTGGGGAAGACAAAAGAGCCCACCTTCAGGACATGAAGAGCTGTGCTCCTAAGAGGCACTGCCTCCTCCTTGCTTTTCCTGCCATTACATTGTAGGTTGAGTAGGAAATGTTCTTAGTAGGGTCTTGTGTTTGATCATTGGTCTCCAGATGGTGGTGCCCCTTCAGGAGGTTAGGGGACCTTTGAGAGTGAAATATTGTTGGAGGAAACACAATTTGGGGAGGGTTTTGAGGCTTTACAGCATGGCCCCATTTCCTCTTCTTTCTTTCCACGACCAGTGTAGTGTGTTGATGAAATGAGATTGGATGAAATAGGATTAGTGCGTCTTGCTCCTTCTGCGATGTCTTCCCTGCCATGGGGGACTGTGATACTTTTGAACTGTAAGCCAAAACAAAGACTTTCTCCTCTAACTTGCATTTATCAGGGTATTTTATTACAGCGACAGAAAAGGAGCGAACATGCTGTGTCCACTTAGAGCAGAAAAACGAATGATGCAACAGCTGAATGTCCCCATGAGTGGGGAAAGATATAAACTCAAGAAGTTTGTTAAATTCCAAAGGAGTTAAACTAAATAAAAATCCACACCAAAAAAGCTTCATGACAAAAATCGCTGGAAGCTGGGCAGAGGAGATGGCTCCGTGGGTAAGAACCCACATATTTCCTTACAAAGACTGTGTCAGCCTGCTTGGTGCCTGCACAGGTCTGAACCAGATGTGGCCCCAGAGCTTAGAGAGAAAGGAGCTATGCCCCTATCTCTAACCCAGGACCTACCTCCACTGATACCCACTGGTTGGAAAAATCTTGTTCTCTCCATGGAGTCACACTGGGTACACAACCCTCACGTAAGAGCCGGCCCCATGCCCAGCAGTAGATGGCTAACACAAAGTGAACCCAATGGTATTTTCAGAGGTTTTTGTCTCACAGTGCTTTGTCTGGTATTTCCGTGTTTTTTTTTTTTGTTTGTTTGTTTGTTTGTTTGTTTTTTGTCATTTGTTTGTTTTTCTCCCTTAAAGATCTTATCTTACATGCTATATTTTCCAATTTTGTTTAAATTCTGCGTGTGTCTCAGAATCTGTATGTGCTTCTTGAGGTTTTTTGTTTGTTTGTTTGTTTGTTTTTAAGCTCTCTTTTCCCCTGTTTGTTTATTGTGTCCCATTCTAATTTGTTTTATTTTGTTATTTTTTTTAGGTGCCTGCTTGTGTTCTAATGAGAGTGAAAGAAAAGATTTGTAGATTTGGGGGATGGATTGGGAAGTGGGGAAGATCTGTGGGAGTTGGGCGAGGGGAACCATAACCACAATATACTGTATGCATAAAAAACCTTCTATTCAAAATTACAGTGTAAAAAAAGAGTTCTTGCTGCGCACTCATGAAAAAAAAACTTGAGCTCAGATCCCCAGCACCCACATAACCTCACCTTTGTGTGGCTGTGTTTACATGTATCCCTAAGGGAGGCAGAGGCATAGCTGGGACTTGATGGGTAAAGTCTACCTTCAGATTCAGGCAGAGATCTTGCCTTAAGGGTCAAGAATAATAGACAAAGACAATCAAAATCTTTTTCTGGCCTCTGTGCGTGTGCATGCACACACAGGTGTGTGCGTGCTTGCGTGCGCATGCACACACACACAAACACACTCATATATAACACATCTCTTTCCTTTCTCCCTCTCTCCAGTATCCTTCCTTCCCTCTCTATTTCTCTGTTTCTCACACAAGCATACACATCTCTCTCTGTGTCTCTGTCTCTCTCTGCCAGTGTCTGTTTCTCTTTCAACACACACACACACACACACACACACACACACACACACACACACTCACATAAAGAAATTGATGGGAGCTTATTGAAAACCTTTGAAAAAACATAGGCAAATGATTTAAATGTACAAGGCAGTAATTGTCCAGATAAACACGGAGTTCTCACTTAAACAAATGATACAAATAAAAACAAGGGACTGGAATGGCTAAGAGAGCTTGCTGCTCGTCTGGAGGTCAGAGTTCCCTGGGCCCACACCTGCTAACACAGAGCTGCCTGGGACTCCAGTCCTATAAGACCTGCCAGACTCTTCTGGCTGCAGTGAGCACCTGTGTTCCTGTAAACACACACGTGCCATGCAAACACAAATCATTTTTAAAAAATCTTTTAAAGCTCCAAAAATAAAGACAAAACTAAGGAAACAATAGAAAATCACCACGTTTTATTGCTGAAATAACTTCTTATCCATAGCTTAAATACAATGAAAGGGCTGGGGGTAGGTATGGTTCAGCGGTAGAATTCTTGTGGAGCATATGTGAGGCCCTACAGTCCACCTTCAGCAATGTAAACGTAAACCAAGACAAAATATAAAAGTAACTAAAACTTGTCACAGCCAACAGACCTGCCTCGCACATGTGATTCAGGAAGTAAGTTTTCTAGAGAGCAGAGGTAACCTAAAGCGGATGTGAAACAAAACTTAGGACGATGGACAGAAAGACTACGTTGCACATAAATATAAGTTGAAACACAAGTCTAAGGGCTGCAGAGGTGGTTCACGGTTACGTGTGTTTCCTGAGCTTGCACAGCATCCCAGCAATGTTCCCTGTACCCATGTCAGGTGCCTCACAGCTCTGGGGTCCAATACTGTCTTCTGGCCTCTGCAAGAACTGCTCCCAGGTGGCTTGCACTCACCCAGAGCTCCTACATACACACACGTAAAGGAAAAAAAAACTCCATGAAAACAAAACCCAAGTCTGCTGCTTTTGAGATCACTGAGGTATGTGTAGTGATGTTCGTTTGAGAAATGAAGTTTCTGGGAGCTTCTTATGTACATTTTCTATCCTCTCAGCTTAAACATAAAGAGAAGATGGTGTGGAGACAGAGAGAGATATGCCTGGATTCCCTCATCTCCAATGAGATAAAATTAACACATGTAGTTGATGGTTGTTGTCTATAAACAGTGGAATAATCATCATAATCAAGCTAATTGAGATGGGTGTTAAGGCTCCTGTACTCATGTGAAGTCGAGAAATACTGATTCTCTGTAGACTGGAAGATACAGATGTATCACAGCCCTAGGAGTAACAATAAACTATGCTATCCCAGGCAACCCAACCCCCCAATAAAAGGAAACAAAAAATGTGGTACACCCCAAGCAAATGGTGTTAGAACAATTGAGCGTGCACACACAGGCACATCTATATACATATTCAAAGGGATTCTGATCCAAACCTCACACTTGATTCCACTTCCACTAGGCCACAGATTCTAAATGGAGACCATAAAATGACATGGGCAGCACGCCCAAGGAGCTGCTAATAGTTTCTTCTTAATGCTGGTGTACAGTTTTTGAGTTACCGAGTTACCCTCTGTGACAGGTGGCACATTCACAATCAGAAGATAGACCCCTATCAAGTCTTTACAGGCAGAAGTGTGTTCAGTCAACTTCTGTGGCACTTGAGCTAGCTTTCATCTGTACTAATGCTATATAACAGGATTAGAAACTTTAGGTTTTGTATCTTAAAAAAAAAAATAATAACAAAGGTCTGCCAGGCAGATACTGGCCTACACCACGCAAGGCAAAGCCATGCTACAATGTTCTTCTTATGGACCTTACTAAAAGCAGAATTCAACCATAGTGATGTAAATTTAAAAAAACTAACCACCCGCATTTTAGATGCCACTAAAGAAACAGATCTGGGGTGGTAGTAGGGACAACGCATGTTCTCTTGTGAGCGGACACAGTTTGTTTTGTTTAAACCATCCTTCGAGGCTTTTCTTGCTCAATCCATATGTTGGTCACAGAATCCTCTTTCGCCACTCCAGCCCAGTTCTATAAGTTGTATATCTCCTATACTATATTCCACTATGACCCATGATGGTCTACACCCATCAGACATGTCTAGGTTTGGAAGTTAGTGTAAATGGTCTCTTGGAGAGCCAACTAACTTGCATCTCTTACTTCTGTGCACACGTGCTGGGGGGACCGGTTTTGTGTGTGTGTGTGTGTGTGTGTGTGTGTTTGTGTGTGTGTGTGTGTGTGTGTAACATCCAGTACAAATACATGGTTTACTATTTCCTTCTTTCCCAAAAATCAAAATCCAAGTCTGTAAAGATGATAAATCCCAGCTGTGTCTCTGCTAGCAACTCTACACATCACAAAACGCCAAGCAGGATGGAAGCATGCTCAGATAGCTCCTAAGGTTATTGCAAGACATACCGAGGCTCTTGGTTTTCCTGCAGAGCTAGGGAGATGGCTCATCTTGTTTGATTCGTAGGTATAAGGATCTGAGTTCAAGACTCATAATCCATCTTTTCCCATTCGAAAGCTGGGCATGGTAGCATGGTCGTGTAATTGCACTGCTATGGAGCCTTATTTGCCATAGCTTAGAATACTTGATGGACTCCAAAGCAATAAGGGGTCCTGTCTCGAAAACAAGGTGGTTAGCACCTAAAGAATGACAATTGAGGTAACTGAGTATGTTGGTTGGTTTTTGTCAACTTTACGTAAACCTAGACACAACTAGGAAGAGAAAATGCCTACACCAGATTGCAAGTCTATTGGGGCATTTCCTTGAATAATAATTGACATGGAATGGCCACTCCAGATTGTACCAACCTTGGGCACATAGGTCTGGGTGAGAAAGCCACAGGGAGCAAGCTGGTAAGCTGCATTCTTCCATGACCTCTGTTTCAGTCCCTGCCGCCAGGTTCCTGCTTTGAGTTCCTGCTCTCACTTCCTTTGACTGACAGTTGTCTCTGAGACTTGTACAATGAATTAAATGCTTTTCTTCCCAAGGTTAAAAAGAAAAGAATGACAATTGAGCTGGCCCCCACCCTTGTGTGTACACACAGTTTCCTATAACAATGTCAGGGTATTTAAGAAAAACAGAATGTAATCCATGTAATTCCATACCTTGGATGATGGAGAGAGACCCTTGTTCTTTAGTCTGAAATAAGCCAGCCCAGAAAAATATCTTAAATGTACACTTCACTAAATGTCACTTCATTTGGAAACTAATGCATGGCATTCTTTCTCTTCCCTTGGCAGTAATGCACAAAGCCAATATATTTTATGGCCTAAATGAAAAAAGGAAAGTGGAAGGTCGGGTGTTGCTCCTTTAAGATGCTTCCAGAATCAAATACCACTCTCAATAGGGCTGCCAAGTAAGCGCTTATGAAAGGTTAGAACTGCAGCAATAAACCAGCGCATGCGGCCTTTTGCTCTTCTGGGTGTACAGGCTGTTTAATAGCCTGGATTCATCTTCCTCCAGTGCCTGTCTTCAGCTAGGCAGCAAGGCCATTCTCAGCTCAGCTTCTCCCATCTCTCTCTCTCTCTCTCTCTCCCTCCCTCTCTCTCTCTCTCTCTCTCTCTCTCTCTCTCTCTCTCTCTCTCAAATATTAACTGTACATGGTATATGGCTTCAGAATGATATTTTCATACAAGTATATAATGTATTCAGACCATGAACCATGCCCATAAACTTGCCTTCTCTTTCTCTCTCTTTCTTTCTGTTCCTTTGCTCCTACTAGTCCCTTTTCTTGCCTGGATGCTTTTGCTTCTTGTTAAATGACATGTACAACTGCTTGGTTTTATATGCCTGTACAAGAAAGCTAGAATTCCCCAAATGAAAGGAAATCTTTACTGTGTTTTTTTCTGAGACTGGCATAGATTTGCACCTATTCTCCCCAAAAAGATAGAGCTTCACTCTTCACTATGGCTCAACACAGTTCTATATACAATGACACTGTGCATAGACCACATTTCCCTCACCAGCTCCTCTGTTTGTGGGATGTAAGTTTATTCTAGAATTTATCTTTGGTAAAAAGGACTATGGATAAACATGGATAATCAAGTACTTGTGATATATATTGACTATAATCCTTTGAGAAAATACCCAGGAGTGGTGGGGCTAGATCACGCCACACCATAATGAAGAATCTCCATATTAATTCCACAGTATCTGGGCTGGCTCATTTCCCACCAGCAGTATGCAAGAGCTCCCTTCCATATGCTTTGAATTTTCTCTTCCAATCCTTCCTGTCTTGGGGCCAGTCTCCCTTTCCCTGCCTCAGTCTTCTCCCCATCTCTGTCTCTGTGTCTTTGGCCTTTGTCTCTCTGTGTCTCTGTCTGTCTCTGTCTCTCGTACACACACACACACACACACACACACACACACACACACACACACACACACACACACACACTCACGCACTCACTTCACCAGACTAGCTCTGTAAAGATGAGGAACTGAGGGCCATGTCTTAGGGCTTCCCTCTTCTGGAAGACAGTGCTTTGAATGGACCTGTAAAACTATCTGCTCATTCCTGCATGGACACTGAGTGTGTTCTGGATGCTACTGTTGTAGACAGTGGGAAAGAAATGGAGAGGTCTGCAGGGATCCACTATAGTGGCACATACCTGCAATCCTAGCATTCGGGAGGCAGAAGGAGGAAGAATTTAAGGCTGAGGGCAGCCTGGTCTACAGAGTGAGATTGCCTTGAAAACACACTGTCATACACAGACAGGAGCACCCAACAGCCTCTCCCCATCTCCTTGAAAAATGGAGAAAGGAACAATTTTTATTATATAAAACATGTCCCAGAGTGAATTTAGGAAAGTCCTCAGAGCACATAATAAAAGGGACAGCCTAGCCTCAGAGAGTTGAAGAATACATCCCTGACTCTTTGTTTTGTGTTTTAGACACGCACATAGGAGAAGAATACAAATATATATTCAGGAGAGAAAAGGAGGAGTGAATTGCTCAGGGAGATTATGGAATTGTAATAATTGAGTCAGGGAGAAAAGTCAAATGTAAGAAGCAATTGGGTAGAGATCTACTTGTCTTGTGAAAGCAAGAGTCAAAGTCACAGGATAAATGAATGGACAAATGGATGCACATGTTTTCACATTTGTAGAACATGCTGTTGGAGAGTCCAGTTTTAAGAACAATTGTGAATCATTTTTTAAGGAAGGCAACAGAAGATTAGCAACACAAAACTCAATAAATCAAATCAATGGGAAGCTCTGTGCATTTTTCAGCTTAGCTGTCCTAGTCCTTATTATAAATTCTTCTGAAACCACATAGAATCCCCTGTAAATACAGGGCTCAAAGGACCTTAAGTGAACAGTCTGCTTTGCCTTTCCTCCAATGCACTTTGGGTTATTCTATGCACTTGACTGACACATGTAAGCTCCACACTCTGGTGTACTGCCATAAGAATACCTCTAATGAAAAGGCTGCACTTCAGCTATCCACTATGCATGAAGCATTGTGCTTCTTAAAAAAAAATGTCTCTGAGAAGGGGTTGGGGGTGGAAAAAGCCAAATGATGTTAATGAGAGCCACGAAAAGCTGTTCTGTGGCAGAGTGTGCCCATTGCTCTGACAAACACACAACAGCTATGTCTGCCTGGATAGTGCCTGCACAAGGTGGAGCCTCTAAAGCAGATGGGAGATGAGCTCTTGAGCCTCTACTCAATTCTGAAGATTTGCAGCAGCCAAAGATTATTGGAAGAGATGTGTGAGATTTCCATGCCCATGAGCACATATGCAAAGTCCAGGGTCTTCATTACCTTGAGACAGTGTCCACCATTAGGCTGGTGGCTCTAATGATCCTCAGCAACTCTCCTGTCATCTTCCTCACACCCTCCTTGGACCCTATACTGTTGGGGTTACATATGTTTGTCTGGCCACACCCAACTTTCCATGTAGGTAATAAGGACGGGAACTCAGGTCCTCAAGCTTGCACAGTAAACTTCCTTTCCCGCTGAGCCATCCCCCCCCGCCCCAGGCCCTATGGATTCTCTTTGGTAGGAAAATAAAATCATCTATATCAAGTTAAAATCAAAATAAAAGGTTTCATCTTTCTCATTCTCAGTCTGACTTCTGAGGAAATAGGCGGAATGTTTTTCAAATACGTGAGTTTATGGAGATCTAACACCCATGAATAGAACAATAGCCAGCATTGTTTGTAACCAAATAATTGCAATTGCAATTGCAATATATATATATATATATATATATATATATATATATATATATATATATATATATATATATATACACATACACACTTGTGTGTGTGTGTGTGTGTGTGTGTGTGTGTGTGTGTGTGTGTAGTGGGTCTTTTGACTAGAAAAAAACAGGATTCTTTATATAGTCAGTAAAAGGAAATTCTGTTATCTATTTGATGACTATTTATTTTGTTTAAGGATGGAAAGTTTTTAACAGTAGCCAGTGCTTAGGATTCAGGACAGAGAGTAAAGAAATAATCAATTAAAAAGAAATAAAAACACAAAGTGACAACAATGAGTCAAAGCAACCATCATTAATTAACTCAATTCTGGCTCATGAAGTACCAGTGAAGAAAATGCCTTGAGAGAACACTGCAGTGAAGGGACACAGCTCAGCTCTCCTATGTTACTTTTATTTTAGCAGTGAGGAAAACTAGGACGTGGTACTAAAACCTGCTGTGGTTTGGTTAGAAATATAGAGCCAGTGGGAGGAGAGAGGGGATGGAGCATGGCAAGACCAAGTACTAAGTAGAGAAAGAAACAAAACCTAATGATGAAAACGAGTAAGTCTATAAGCCCAGATGTTGAAAGCATTCCCAGGGTTAATTTATGGTTCAGAGTCTTTGGGAAACCATTATTGAACATGCTTCAAAATCCCAAGGTACTGAGTAGGTTTTAGCATCAAGCCTGTGGGGAGGTACCTAGAAGGCTGCACCTGATAGTAAGCCCCTCTGGAGGCCATTACAATCTGTAACACTGGATGCTCTTGATGCTTGGATGCTTGTGGGTACCTTATATCATGAGGGAAGTAGCATCCTGGGGTATTTTGGGTCATTCTTAATTCTGGATTGTAAGTCACCCAATGGAGTCAAGTACGTCTTATGTTATTGAAGGGACACTAGAGGTCAGGATGTCCCTAGAATTCAAAAGACCACAGGCTTGAAGAGCGGTTGTTTTGGGCTAGTTACTTTTGTTATATTTCTTCTCTCACGCACTTACTCGCTAAGCAGTTCCATGATTAAGTCTCCAAGGTCTGAAATAGTTCTGTCCAGGAAGAAAGATGAAACAGACAATCCTAAGCGAAAGGTAGTCGCCCCAAGCAACCAATGATGAGAATCTGATTCACCTCTGCCTCCATCCAGCACCCAAATTCAGAACCTCTTAGAGTTCTGAATTTCAGGCTGCATACTGGTCCTGGAACAAAAGGGCAGCCCCAGGCTGCTGTGACCTATAAACACCTACAGGAGCCAAGACAGAGAATGACTCTGTGTCAGATCCCTTTCAAGGTGAGGGAAACATATTGCCTATTATTTATCCTAATAATAAACTATCACCCCAGGCATATTTTTATTCTGTAGACTTAATAAGGTATTTTGTGAACCGAGGCAGAGGAGGGTTGGAACAAACACTTGTCATCATGACAAAGGTGATTTCTGTTTGTTTCAGTGGTAGACACAATTGCCTTGCCTTTCCCTCATAATCAAGGGTTATAATTGGCCCCTGCAAGCTTTACCCCAGTCATTTGCTCAGTCCAAGAATATTCAAACAATACTCATGAAAATCTCCTGCAGAACTAAAAGGCTTTGGCAGTTTTCCCTGGACCAGTCTCCTGGGGCCATCATTACCCCACAGCCAGAGAGGAGCAGCACTCAGGTAGCATGAATATCACAATTCAGATTTCCCATCGTGCTCCCTGCCCACTTTTAGAACTGGGAAAGAGTCGGGTTGGACAGGTGGGCTATTTGCATGCTATTTGCATGCTATTTGCATGTATCTACTATGGTAGAATGTAGCTTTTCTAGACAGTTTCACATTAAGACGCTCTAACTGGACTCGTTTTGTTGTTGTTGTTGTTGTTGTTGTTTCTTTTTCATTGGATGTCACAGTGCTCTAATGATAATTGCTATTAGAGTTGACAATTTTATAATCTGCTTCCCAATTAAATAAATTCACCCTAGACCCACAGACCATAGCTTCTGTAGGCAAACATCTTCATCGTATTAATGGGTAGACAAGTGTCCAACGTCTTAAGTGATCAGAGGTAAACACTAAAGAAAATATCTCAGGTTGCAATCTCACATCTGCTGTTTATCAACTTAGGGACAAAAATTCTGACCTAGGCCTCTGTTGCTGCTCCAGAGGTTGCCATTTGAGTTTGAATGAGCTCCTATTTGCAAAATTGCTAAAATTTTCAAATGTACATACCAATGAAAGTCCCTGGTACACAGAATACGTTCTGTTAGTGCCTCTTCCACTCAAGAGAGGAAGTGGTGTGCAGCTGTGATGGTGACTTTTACCTGGGTGGAGAGTCTCAGTGAGGAATTTTCTGCATTGGGGTAGCCTATCTGTGAGGGAGCTTGGATCTTCTTAATTAAGGTAATTGATGTGGGAAAGCCAAGCCCACTATGGGCAGCATTACTCCCTAGGCAATGTGATACTGATCTGTGAGTGCAGAAATCCATGTGAGCAAACCCTAGCAAGAAAGCCAAAAGCATGCACCCATCCTCCCTCTGCTCCCCATTGTGGATATGAGGTGGGTTGCTAGAAGTGCCTTGATTTCCCTTTCAGTGATGGACTAAAATGTGGAATTGTGAGCCGAACTCAACCCCTTTATCACCTGCCACTTTTGATCAAAGCATTTCATCATAGCAACAGAAATTAAATGTGAGCAGTATCACTTCTGCTTCTATTGTGATTTGTTCTGAGACCAAGTGGTAAGAAACAAGCATTTTGCAAAGCAGTGGGCACTCTAGAAATTTGTGTGCTTAGGTGTTAACAGCCACGTCCATGGATCAGAGAGTGTCAGCAGAGAGAAATTATGGTACTGTGTTGCCCTAAAAAGAGGTTGAACAGCGTCTCAGGGGATGAGTTCTCTAGACAGAGATGGAGAAGCATGAGTGACATTCTAGTCTAAGGCCCTGAGGTGGACATCTGCTGGCTGGCTTTCTGAGCTGTGTTGCCTTCAGCTCCTGGAGAAAATCTTTTACAGGCTGGTGAGGTCTTTTTGTTCTTGATTTTCAGGACATTACAGAATGCCATGTTCAAGATGTGGGCATGACTGTGCAACCCAGAAAGCTTGAAGAGTACTGCATTGCTAATTCACCACATCAACTGTCAGAAAGGGATGGTGATTGTGTTTGCCACATGCCTGTGTGTGTGTGTGTATGCATGTGTATAAAAGAATATATGTCTGTCTTTCTGTGTATGAATGTGTGTATGGATATATGTGTGTGCAAGTTAGTTCTGTGTATCTCTCTGGGTGGTGTGTGTGAGTCTGTGAATGTATGCTTCTGTGTAAGTGTGTGTGTGTGTGTGTGTGTGTGTGTGTGTGTGTGTGTGTGTGTACTTGGACACACATGTATATAAATGCTCTTTCTGAAGAGAAACCTGAAGACAAACATTTCATGAGTCTTTAAGCCTCTAAGCTTAAGGAACATTTGCTGGAAGAATTGGGATATCAAAAGGTCCAAACTGACGAGGAGGCATTTCTGTAATTTGCAGGCAATTTACTTGAGGAATCTAGGTCAGGTGGCTGTTTGCTTTGTCATCGCCAGTATTAATTAGACACTGGCAGTAATGATGAAGCTCAGAGAGCTCTTCAGATCTAAAATAATAATAATAATAAACCAACAGAGTGGAGTTTTACCTTCAGAAAGAAAATATTTTCACAAGGAGCGCACTGAAAGGAACCAAGAGCAGGAAAGCCTTGCAATTAAATCCTGCAAATGTGCTCTTGAAATAATCCCAGGGGAAGCCTTATCTGTACTTAATATTCAAATAAATATTCTTTTGTGTGCTGTGCATTCGATAGGGTGCATTTTACTTAATTTAAGTGAATCACATAATCAGTATGGCAAGGAATGATCACAAGGAGCCCTTTAACTAGAATAAATGGACTGGGAGATCACAGAGTGGGTGATGGTGGGTGAGGGGACAAAGGGAAGAGACAGGACCTCAAGCATCATGTCCCAGTGGACCTTCAACCTCAGAGGGAAGCTGTACATCAGCAGCACGGCCATGTCTTGAAGCTCATTAGCCGTGAAGTGTCCCAGAACCAGCTCCAAACCAAGGAATGAAAATTTTCTGAGTGGCCCCCAGTGGATCAGGTGCATGGTAAACTAGAGAAAGGGCAGCATGAGGTGACTTTTCTCTGAGCTGGAGGTATCTATGGTCTCCTGTCGTACATCGGAGAAAGGCCACTGAAAGCCTCAGCCATGTGCACTCCATGCAACACGGGTCAAAATGTGTCCTAAGAGTTTCCCCACATTTATCTCAGAGGAAGTCTGCCACATAGCTATTTCCTCTGAGAAGAAACATCCTTCCCTTGAAGAAGGGATAGAAGCTCACAACTTATCAGACACAGGAAACCCAGAGAATGACAAGGTCCATCAGGCCCCTCTTGAAGGTTATAGGAGCTTTATCAACTTCAAGGATGAGGAAGAGGAAGACCCTCTCCTGTGCATCGGCCAGCAGGGAGCTCCAGGAATGCAGCTTTCATGAGCTGTCAGCATGCTAGGGTGACATTCTGGAGAAGAAGCTTCCTTTGAGTCTTCTAAAGTGCCTATAAATAACCCCAATAAACTCATTGTTCACCAAGGTACACATAGATGGAGCTTTGTCTTTGGTCTTTTGCCAGAGCCCTACCTCAGTAAGCAAAAGGTTGTGCCTATCTCCCCAGGAAAAAGGCTCAAAACAAAGCCCGGGCCCCCCTCGGCTGTGCCACTCCTCCTTTCTGCTCATGCTTCAAAGTTCCCTGCAGAGGACCCATCTGCTATGCAGTAGGAGGCCAGCAAGGACATGATGCAGGAGACAGTAGGTCAATACCCCCTCCTCACATACCCAGCCTCTTCCCTAGCTGGATGTTTCCACAATTGTCTTCTTTTCCTTCAGTACCACATCAGTCCTGCCTGGATGCCTTCTACAACCATGACTGTGTTGACTCCTCAAAGAGGTCATCGATGTGAAGAGCACCATCATTATCACCCCATCTCACAGGTAAGAGAATTGAACCCTATAAGCTCAACTAGGAACCTGGAGAACAGTGAGAACTGACATCCAGACCCACCCAAGCTCAGGGTTGCACAGTAGAGCATAATACAAACTATGGCATGGATGGTCCCTCAAATACCATGTGGTTCTCTTGAGCCCAGTGTGGAGTTTGATCATCTCTTAACAGATGATAATCTACTGTTTTCAACCAGCCTAAGTACCAAACCAACTTGCTCTTTCCTTACAGTGATGTCAAGTTCATTCCTAGATAGCCATTGCAGCTTAAGTATCATCTACAGTGTCACCTGCTATGACCGCCTGTGTCCTCATGTTAAAATAACTTAAATAGTGCTGAAGAGATGGCTCAGAGGTTAAGAGCACTGCCTGTTCTTCCAGAGTTCCTGAGTTCAATTCCCAGCAACCACATGGTGGCTCACAACCATCTATAATAAGATCTGGTGCCCTCTTCTGGCATGCAGGTGCACATGCAGGCACAATACTGTATACATAAAAAAAAAAAAAAAAAAACTTAAAAAAAATTTAACTTAAATAAACTTCTACATTTTAGGAGGAATGTGGGGGCAATGCTGGCCCTGAATTCAACTACTCTAGGCTATCAGACCCTACTGACTCCTTTCCCATTCCTTCTGTCTCCCTTTCTTCCTACACTCGTCCCAACCGGGCAGTAAGCCATCTGTGTGGTTGTGGTTAGTATCTTTGCCAAATGGAACTGCACACATTTAGTGGTACTCCTGAGAAGAGTGTTACCACCCAAATGGAAGTCTCACAGAAGCCTGAAAAGGAATTTTTCCTGAAAGGCAAGGATGTTCTCACAGCATCAGCTGTTTGAGGCCTTGGGTGTTAAACACGCTAGTCACACACCACCTTGCCGTGGTTTGGAGCTGTCTGCTTTCCACCCTAATGCTCAAGGAGATAGAGCAATCTTACATCTATGCTACTCCAAGGTTTCAGAACAACAGCTGTTGGGCGGAGGTAAAATACTGTCTTGCAATAAGATGTCATTTTTGTCAGGCACAAGACTTTGATCATGCTAAGACAGTGCTCCTCCACTCAACTGGATCATAGTGCACGGCCATCAGTTTGAGATGTCTCCATCAATACTACATAGCCTCTACAAAAGTATCTTCCAGCTGGACCAAACATGGTTGTTCTGGAAACAGTAGAGAAAAGTTAAAGAATAATTAACGTCTTAAGTTTCTCAGTAGAATGTGGTGGCAGACACCTTTAAGCCCAGCCCTCCAGAGGAGAGGCAGGCAGATATCTGTGAGTTCAAGGACAGCCTGTTCTACATAGCAAGTTGAAGGGCAGCCAAGGATACATAGTAGAACACTGTTTAAGCAAATCCTTAAACCTCTCTTGGCATAATTTCCAACACTTACATTGTTGCATGGAGTTATCATTTATAAAGTTTATATTTGGAGAACTGCACAAGGGAGTTTACAAAAGTCACACAGAAAAGCTGTCTTCTTAGTGAGTTCATGATTTTGTGATGCACTGTCACAGCTATCCTTGGCTACATGTGCCCATCTGCTGCAGACTGGACACCCTGTGACCCAAACATGATCTGTTGTCTTTCTTCTATCCCTTCCATCAGGCTACTATTTTCTCTCTGGCTCTAATTGGTCAGAGTTTTTTTTCTAGAATGTTCCCTTTTACCTTAGTGTTACAAGCAATCAGATTAGTTCACTTAGAGATAGCTTACAGACAGTGTATGGCTAACAACAAATTCAATATTTGGCAGAAGGAAAAGTCGTAGCTGGCAGCACACACATGGAGTCCTAGCAAGGAACTAAGTGGAGGGGAGTATTCACTCAGAACTGAGGGATGTTAGTGCATTTTCACGTAGGATTTCTGCAGGGCCGGGGCTCCGTTTGTTTCTTATGACATGATATTTCCATAGTCACACCACTAGGTGAAGTACCCATGGAAGGTCTTTATGGATTATCTTGTGATGATTCATAGCTGTTGCACATTTTCAAAGAGTCCCAAAGATACAGATTTGGGGATTGTTCACACACAAGAGTCAAAGTCCTGTTTTGTGGGATTTAAAACGTGAGGGCTTCTTATTTATTGTGTGGGACAGAGTGCATGATCGAGTGTCCACAGAGATGGAATCCATCCCCTGCCAGCTCCTGGCCTCTGCAGAGGCAGAGAGACTTGGCAGCAGCCCATTTATACTCAGGTGGAGCGTGGATCCTGTGCCAGTTTGATTAGAAAATGGCTTACAGGTAGAAGGAGAGCTGCGCTAATGAATCTTGGAGATGGAAGTGTCTAGCCATCCCTTTTCAGATCTGTAAGCCAATTATTATATTGGATCTTGACTTCCAATATTTCTGCAGGCTTTGAGGCAGTGGAGCCATGCCAAGCAATGAGCAGATAGAAAGCCATTTCTTAGGACTGAATCTCCACTCCCCAGCTGCCTCTTTTCTCCCCCTCCCCCACCCCTTCCCTCCCTCCTTCTTCCCTTCCCCCTCCTTTCCGCTTCCTCCTCCCCTCATTTCTTTCCTCTTCAATCATACCCACCTTTAATTTATTCCCTCCTTCCCCCTGTTGCTCCCTCCCCTCCTCTCTCTCTGTCTCTCTGTCTTCCTTCCTGCTTTACTATTTCCTCTCCTTGCCCCTCTCCTCCTTTTCAGCTTCTGTCAGCTCTCCTCCTGCTGCCTGCCTGCCTTTTGTGCTTTCTCCTTCCCTTCCTCCTTTACCCTGTTCCTCTTCTCCCTCTCCCCTCTCACGTTCACACTGAGAAATCCCACAGCCACGCTGGCTGCCGAGGCAAAGCGAAGTCCAGCTTGATGATTGTTAGACTCTTCACCTCCCATGTCCAAATCTTCTCAAAGTTGAGCCCTGAGAGCTAGCTTTGAGGATTAAGCTCTGTGGCCTCTTGCATCACCCGCCTGGTAAATCCACATACAGTGGCCTGGGTCAGAACGCAATAAGCCGGGAGACAACAGAAGTCATAAGAGCAGCTTGGAACAAACCTGAAGTCTGACAACCTCGGTTTGAATCCGCAGCTGGGCCTCTTGCTGGGCTCTGAGCAGCTGGCTTGGCTAGTGTGCACTTCTGGGACCCCAGCAGAAAGTCAGGAACAGAGTATGAATGATGGCTTATCATAGAGTTTTTACTAGGTATGTGTGAGTTTATGCCTCAAAAGGTCTTTAATCAGTTCCTGGCCCTAAGCCATTATTATATAATGCTTGTTAAAGAAAACAGATGCAACCAGTGGATCCAGAGACTTGACTCGTCCTCTATCCAACTGCTTGCTTATTAACCGAACAAATTGTCTGTGTGTGTGTGCGTGTGTGTGTGTGTGTGTGTGTGTGTGTGTGTGTGTGTGTGTGTACAAGGTGTGTCTGAGAGTAGAGGAGGATGGAACTCCCACCTGCAGGAAGCACCATTCTCACAACAAAACAGGGAGTTTGTTCTTGGCACTGTGAGGTCTAGACAGAGCTTGGAAATGAGGAAGTTTACAAAATGGAAGCAGTGTCGCATCAAGCATCCTCGGGGGAGCCCGATGATGACAAAAATGGAACATTTGGAAGTATATGAGCTCTGCTCCTTCAGATAGACTCACTAGCATTAGGACCCTCAGCCTTCCCAGGAGACAACAACAACAACAACAACAACAACAACACACACACACACACACACACACACACACACACACCCCGTTACCAACAAGAAAGCCACCCTTCCTGTGAAACCAGGACACACCTCAAGCTGTCAGTGAGGACCAGAGCTTTTTCTAACTCTGAGGCACAGGTGGAGCTGGGCTCAGCCACAGCAGGAGAATAAGGACATCATTCCTTGTATATATGGAAGCAGGAAGAGTTGGTGCTGGCCTTGCCGGCTGTGGAATGCAGGAGTATGTCTCTGTGTGATGGGTCAGCCTGGCACTGCCAAGGAAGTGGAGCCTTTCTTTCCCCACCTCTTTAGAAAGACCACAGCTGCAGAGACAGGGAAGGAAAGAAGTCCACCCCCGACCCCCATCCACCCCCATTCTGTGGCGAGAGCTGTCAATTTGTACAGTTAAAGGAGCAAGTAGCAGAAGCAGAAAGAGGAAAATTCAGTCTTCTGACTTGGAAATGCAAGCATCACCCTAAAATATCCTTTTCCCATTGAGCAGCACGGTATCAAGAAGTCTCTTTGTAAAAACTACTTGAACACGTTAAGATGGTCTAGTAGGAGTGCCTATACCGCAGAGCTGTGAGGGGGCAGAAACAACATGAGGCTGGGAAGTGAAGTGAGCGCTCTACAAGCTGGCCTGCAGCAAAGGCTTCCCGCCTGCCCTTCTACCTTGAACTCTGGCCATAACAGGCAAAGAGCAGGCACCTCTAGTCTGTACACAGCAGCTTTGAGAGGGTTGTGAGGGTTCTCCTCTCTCCCTTTCTTTGTAAGGGCCCCAGGATCTGATCCAAAGCCCTGCTGACCTAGGGACTGGAGCTTGCACTCGCGTCCTTCAATCTGGCTCTTTTTCCCACCTAGGAGAAAGCTCCCCATTATGTCCAAGTGTCGCAAAAGCACAGGACGAATCCAGAGCCCCTCATTTTGTCAAGCTGGCTACTTTTCTGCTGGGGTTTGTGAATCACAGGCCCAGGGCCGCATTAGGACGTGGCTGCTGCAGTTTGAATCCCTGCATCGCCACCTGCTGGTCAATTTATCTTAGTACCGATGATCCTTAGCCACCTGCACAGGAGGCCAGCTGCAAAGTCCAGGAGGGTTAGCCCACCTGCTCCAGAGGACAAGCATTCTCTGGACCATCCCCCCCCCCCCAAACATACTCCTTCAAACCGACACCACTTACACTCACAGTCTAAGGGCACGTGCCTTCTTCTCAACTTCGAGTTTGGAAACAAAAGACTGAGTCACAGTCCTTGGGACAGGCCTGTTTTCATCTCTGCCTCTCCCTGTGATTGTGTGACCCCCATGGGTCCCTCCCCATAAATCCTCATTACCTTGTCTACGAAAGGAGAAATAGAAGGAAGTGATTTGTAAGTGCATTTCCAATTCTTGCTTTCTGTGACTTGGAAGAGCCCCCGACCCCCTCGAGCCCATGCAAATGTCTCTCTGGCTGAAGGCCAGCAGGAATTGCAAAGGATGGTCATGATGATGCCCTAGAACGGGCAGCTCAGTCAGGCCAGTTAGAGAGCTGCGGGAACAGTGGCTAGGAAAGCTCTGCTTCTATCCACATGGCAGGGACGAGCAGCCACACTCTGAGCTCTGTGCACATCAGAAACAGAGTCAGCAGAGCACTTGCCCAGTGTCAACCAACCCCCTGCATACCAGCATGCGCCAGATGAGCAAGATCTCCCAACATCTGCAGGAAGTTTTGCACGAGGGCCTATAATTATTGCCTATTATTAAAAAGTGAGTGAGAGAGAAGCTACGGATTATAAATTCATGGTAGATTATGTTTTAATGTTCCCAAACAGAATAATAATTGCTAAAACTGCTTTGGGTATCAAGCTTCATTGCACTGAACTGCACTCCAAGAATTACTATTGCTATTATTATTATTATTATTATTATTATTATTATTATTATTATTATTTTAAAATCACTTGTGATACTGTGTTGGCATGAGGTTACTATGGTAGCCTCCATCAAGGCACTGTGCCCCACATGCCATTGATGACCAGGGCAGGACATGAGTACCAACACTATAAATTAAGGTGTGATTTGTAAATGCTTCATTAATATTTATTAAATGATGATTAGATGCTCTTGCAATCTTTAATAAGATATTATAAAGCATGACATTAAAATGCATTAACAGCACATTCTTAGTGAGCCACACCATAGCCTGCTGTTAGGAGATGCACAGTTTTACGGTTTCCGTTCCTAAATCCTTTCCTAAGAGATGATGATCATGAGGAGAGAGAAACTGAGGTGGCTATCTGATCAAAACATTGCCCCAGGAGGGAGGTGGCTCTCTCCCCATACAGAAGTCAGGATAAGGAGTCTCCAGTTCATCCAGCTCAGCTCCCGGAGTCTCCATCTTTGATCCTGCTGAAGGCTCTGCAGGGGAATATGATCAAAATGCACTCTACAGAATTAAGAATTAACAGAAATATTATTTAAAAGTAAAAAGAACAACCTGTGGAAGCCAATTCTCTTCCTTCCACTATATAGATCCCAGGCATTGACCTTGGCACCTTTATCCTCTGACCCATCTCTCTAGCTCAAATGAGCAGTAAGCACATGGCCGTGGCTTTCCTGTCTCATTTTGTCTATTTCCTTGGGTTTCTCTCCTGCGTTTCTTTCCTAGATATGAGATGCAGAAAGAGCCAGGGTCATAATATTACAACCCAACAAACTGGAATTATAATGAGTAATCCTTGGCTCTTGCTCCATGGAAGACCTGAGCTATAAAGAAATGGAGACATAGCACCTGAACCTGATCTCCTTGAGCTGGCAAGAGGAGCAGTAATGGGAAGAAACGGAAAAATATGCTGATGTCAGAAAGACTGGGTTTTGACCTAACACCTCTAGGAAAATGGCCTTGGACAAGTTACCTCACCTCACTGGGCTCGGTTGGCTCATCTTCTTTATAGTAGATAAGCTAGTCTTCCTTGAGAAACTAGAAACTGTCCACAGAAACATGGTCAATGCCCAGTAAATGAAAGTGCTTCTGGTATCTTATCCTTTTATCATATTATCTATAGGCATTGGGCTAAATATAATACTAGACTCTTAATTCCATCTGTTTCAATAATCAGAGGACAATGGCCTTCCAACAGAAATGGTCAGATGTGGCCACAGGATTGTAGAAGGTCTTAGCTCCTTCAGAAGCCATGTCTGCCTTCCCCACACCTCCTGGCACCACCATCAGCCTGTTTGAGTCTTCAGAGAGGCTATCCATTGATATTCCAAGGGACCCAGCTTGTCTGGAGTTTAGTCATTCACTGGAGCTCTGGAAGACTGGGGAAAGGGGACCTTGGGGAGTTTGTGTCCTTTGACTCCCTGTTAAACTGGGTGGACCTCAGCACTCTCTTCCCATCTTTCTCATCTGGCTCCAACAGTAGAGCCAGGACCTTGGATGCCAGTGGCCTCCATCACCCCTGAAACCTGGAGCCTCCCTTCTGAATTCTCTACAGGCACACAGAGGCATTCTATCGACCTCGGAGAGCCTGCTTCCATGCTTCTGTATTCCAGATGCCACGAGCGACACATATCAGAGGAAACCTGATTTCTCCTTTGGTGTTGTAAAGATCTCGGTTGAAATCTTCTCTTTGCCTCCTGGTAGCTATCAGACTTGGAATGTGATAGTGCCTTTCAAACCTCATGCTGTTCTCACTTAAAAAGAAATATGGATAACAAATGATACCTTGCTGTTATAATGATAGCAAGGGTGCTGGGCACATGTCTTAGCCATTAGTCACTGCTGTTTTGCTACAAAGAAACACCATGGCCAAGATAACTCTTATAAAAGAAAGCACCTGATTGGGTGTTTGGTTAGGCTTTCATAGGTTTAACCCATCACCATCATGGCAGGGTGTATGGCAGCACACATGGAACTGGAGCAGTAGCTGAGAAGAACACCCTGATTGGCAGGCTGAGAGAAAACATGTGCCCCAGCATGGACTTTTCAAATCTCAAAGCCCATACCTTGTGGCATGCTCCTTCAAGGCCACACCTCCAAATCCTTCTGAGCCTATCAAAGAGTTCCACTCCCTGGTGACTAAGCATTCAACTACATGAGCCTATGGGGGCCATTCTTATTCAAACCATCACAGCATAAAATTTAAGATGCAGTTTTTTTTCAACCTACATGTAGCGTATTACAAACTTACACACACTGTCACTCAGCTAATGATTCTATCATATTGGAAGCTGAGTAATGTTTCCTTTATATAAGACTTACAAGTATCCAGAACTTTCGAGGTCGCTCTTAGTAAACCATTAGCATGTTTGTTATTTGTATCAAGTCCGCACTATTGGTCAAAGCAATCTATTCATGTCAGAAACCAGAATATGGCTGCATGTCTCCACCCCAGGGGAACACTGATCTGTGGACCTGGATATTTGGTACTAACCATATAACAAAGTAGTTGACTTTTTTTTTTTTTTTGGATTGACTTTGGAGTTATGATGCTTTAATACAAAAAGGGTGGATCAACAATATTGAATGAGCAGGAATGGGTACTAAAAGAAAGAGCAGGGAAACAGGAGAGCATCAGCATCCTAGTATTAGCATGCATCCATTTCTCAGGGCAGCATGTTTCTGCTTCCAAGTGTTGGGAGACATGCAAACCATGGATGGACTCTCAGGGATCTAAATACCTAGAGCGGCAGAATGGCAAGGATGGATTGAATTGTTTTAGCCAATGCTATTTGAATATGTACATTGAAAGCAATGCGAGGCAGCCCAGGTAACCAGCAAGAGCTATGGGATCAAAGCAATGTGTGTTGGGGAAGAAGAGAAATTTAAGTGGAAGCTATGTGAGGTGAGAACAGTGCCTCTGCCCAGTCACACTGTCAGTTGTTCATTTATTCATATTGCATGACGTGCTTCATGTGGCACACACTGCGAAGCAGTAATGGTGAAAGTTGGACTGTAGAGAGTCTACTGGACTTATAGATCCAAGAGAGGAAATATTCTGCCCTTTCTCCCAAGCCCTTTCATAATAAAACCATATGGACAGAGACCCATTTCATTCACTCAGATTTCTGTTTTTTTGACCCTTCATGTTGACCATCTCATCTTTCATTTAACTGGATAAAACAGAAATTTAGTTTACTGTTTATATGCTGCTAATTTTGAAATAATTTGAGACTCACAGAAGAAAAGGAGAAATATCCCATGGAGTTTCCACGTGTATACCCCTGGCCTGAGAGTGGACAGCTTGAGAGAAATGGTTTCCTGTGCAGAGAAAGCTGCTGAAACAAGATATAGAAGGCCCATCTACCCGATCTAGAAGGCACTGTGTGGGCTTCTGGGAAGAGGCATCCTGTTTCTTGTCTTAGAAGTTTAGGATGGAGAGAAGGAGGGACTGTTCTAGAGTGAGAGAACTAGATGAAGGAGGTGAGACATGAGGAAGACCAGGGAGTGGGGAGAAGGTCAGTGGGTCACTAAGCCTTGGAGTAGAAGGCAAGATAAAGGTGACAGCTGGAAAGACTAAACTTGGAGGTTATGGAGTAGAGACGAGTCTGGTTGAGCATTCTGCTTTCTAGACTATGAGGGGTGGCTAAGTAGGCTTCGAGGATGGGCATCACTCCAGTCCTATAAGAAGCACTGTCCACCATAACACACATACACTTTGCTTTCAGCCAGCCACACCTCTCTTTGGGGATTAGCCTATGGATCTTGTCATGTCGTCCTGACTATAATCAAGTAAACTATTCTCAACAGAAAGCATAGAGACAAGGGGACCATGGACTTCAAAGGGTTACTGGGAAAATCTTCCCAAAACTACACAACATCTTAGGAAGAAGAGAAGATGGCAGGAGCCTGAGGCTCTCACCTAGTCCTCCACCTCTCCTTTCCTTTCTCCTCATTTTCATCCCCTCACTGCCTTGCTCTCTCCTCTCCTCTATGCATCCCTAATTCTGTCTTGTTCTCTTGTTCTCTCTCTTCTCTCCCTCCTTTACTTCATTCCCTACTCAAGTTCTTTCCCCTCCCTCCATCCCCCCCCCATCTTCCCATGCCTCTAGTTTTCATAAAATCTAAGAAACTCAACTAAAAGCTCCAGCTGCAGGGAATCCATTTTGTCTGAGAACTATGATCCACTTTCATCCCAAGCACCAACATTTCCTGGCATTCCTGGCTTTGTTTATATTCCCTCAAGCAACACTATAGCAACAAGTCAATGAAGTAAATGCGACACATGCTATTATGGTATAGATTTTTGTCACACTGAAGAAAAAAAACGTCAAGAGAAAAGAAGAGCTAGAGCAATGGCTTAGTGATTAAGTGTGTTGTCTGCTCTAACAGATGACCAAGTATGGCTCCCAACATCTATGTCAGCCACTACTAGTCATTCCATCTCCAGAGAATCCGTTGCCATCTTCTGGTCTTCACGGCACTACATGTACATGCACACACACCTGCACGCGCGCGTGCGCACGCACAAATAAAATTAAAAATTAAAAAAGAAAAGCATACAGGGAAATGGCAATGTTGTAATAATCCTTTTATTCAGAATAATACCAGGCACATGGGGCAATCCTGGTTCTTTTCTACACTAGAAGAATGAGTGTTGTTTTCAAGCTAACAGCAATGCTTCTTGGCCAGTTTCCACACACCTTGAAGGCCCAGGGAGAAAGATGTGACCCTTTCCAGCTCCAAGACCAGTGGTTGTTAATTCACAAACATCCACATCTCCAAAAGAGGACACCATAAGACAACACATCACACACTCACACCCACAGTGTACTACTCAAAGAAGCATCTAGAAAGAATCAACTTTCTCCTTGTGAGGATGAACTGAGGCAAGCATTTCAACTCTCATTTGTTATAGAAAGTAAATATCCTGCCTGGAATATTTACTTATTTAATACTGAGAACCTTGCATAAGCAGACGTGAGAAGAAACATCTAGAATAAGAGCCATTTAGAGAAGACTTCCCTTTTCTTTGACTCCTAGAACTTGAATCCAGGGCCTTGCACATATGAGGCAAGAGCTCTCACACTTCAGCCACACCCTCAGCCGCAGTTGTATTGTATATCACTGTATATTTTAGGGCAGAGTCTCATCAAATTACCCAGAATGTGAACTCCCTCTGTAGCCGTGGCTGGCCTTGAATCTGCAATCCTACTGCCCCATATTTTTTTTTCCCCTGAGAATTTAAGACTACCATTCTGTGCCACCAGACCCTGACTTCTCTCCTGAGTTGGTTATAGACTTGGACAAGACACAGGTGGAGAAAATTCAGGAAGGCTTGGAGACTCATTTCTAGGTGGGATGTAATTCACAAGACCTTAGATACTCCCATGAGAGAGCCAGCTGCAGGTCCAAACAGGCAGGCCCTGGGAGCTTGCAGGGGCGTTTAAATGTGCAGGAAGGCCTCCCACTTGGATCTCTGTAACATTCCCCTCCTCAGCATGTGGACTGCACCTGGAGGGGAAGGAAGGCTGCTCATCTCATTCCTGCCTCACAGGCAGCTGGCAAGCATCCAGTCTCATCTGACTGGTTTTGCTCTCTCCTTGCCAAGCCACCAAGAGTCCAGGTCAAAATAAATAAATAAACACTCAGGGCCGTTGAAAAACTAAGAGCATATGAAATTGGTTGGGAAAAGACAGGAGAGGGATTGGAGGCGGAAGGGACAGGAGGGGTAGGTTTGATCAAAATATATTATAAACGTGTATGAAATTACCAGACAATGAAAGTAAGTAAGCAAAGGATAGGTTCCTTTCCCAGGGGGTTGTAATTCGTGGGTATTTGTTTAGAAGTCAGCCTGTCACAGGGCTGTGAAAAGGTGAAGAGCAAAGCTATTGAGGATCTGGAGAAGGAAAAGCTTCCCCATCAAGGTCAAGTATATATCAGCCTTGGAACAAAGCAATGCTCATTTCCACCCGAGGCCACAGTGTACCTTGACCCCCAGTCTCATGAAAACAACAATTTGCAGTCCTCTATAAAACACCCCTTTTCTTTCTTCTGTTCCCTTGGCTTCTTCCAAAGCCAGAGTTCTGACTTAGCACTCGGGCTGTATTTTACAAGCATGTGTGCCCGTGTGAGGGTGTGCCTTGCATTCTAAGGTTTGCAGCCCGAGATTTATCTCATTCTCTGATGGCGTTTTATCGTTATTAGAGAGCTATAAATTTCAGCTCCGTTAGCATCACATTTAAATATGTACCCTCCAAGATAGAAAGGTGCTGGGTCTATATTCCACTATAAATCCCTATTATTTGCCAGGGCTCTGTACTTGGGCCATGGTAGAGCCCAGCCGAAGCTGCACATTTTGTTTAGATAGCTCCTCTTCCCGGAAGGGAGAATTCGCCAGCACTCGAGGTAGATAGGATTTGCTGCCAGAGACTCCTGTTCGCACCTCGGCAGCTGTTTTTCTTTTTTATTTAGAGAGAGCAGGGTTGCCACCATCTGTCTTCTGAAAAATGAGTTGTGCTCACAGCAGCACGGAACCATAAGGAGGTGGGGGTTGAGGGGGTGGGCGGGGCACGACAGGAAAGGGATACAGGAAACAGAAGGATGGTACCAAAAGTCAGGATCCAAGTAGGGTCAAGTCCATTAGGAAAGAAAATTAAAGATGACGTATTTACCACCCGAGGAAAACCACTGTAAGATTGAAAAAATGGGAATGAAGGGGCAGCCAGAGAGGAGAGAGTCTCAAGTCCTCTTGAATCAGGGACACTGACTCAGTAGATGTGCAGTTCTTTATAGCCACTGCTTACCAAAATCTAAAGTTCTCCAGGGAGGTAGATATTTCTACGTGAGCATCATGGGTGACCCAGTCTTCCTAGCCAGCATATTTGCTTCCTCATTTTTCATCCTACTTCTTGGCTACTCCTTTTCTGACCAAATGAAGGGTACCAAGTCAGTAGAAGGACTAGAGGAAAGAACTCACCATCAGGCACCCATGGATGCTCGGATACCTTCATCTCTATCTGTCATCAAAGAGGTTACCTCACTTGAGCTCACCAATGTGAAGCAGGAATGCACTTTTAAATGCGTTTTATAGGACTTCATTCCAGGCCTGGTTCTGTTTTAGAGCCTTAGATTCACTTTTTAGGACTCATCTGTATAGACACCTCCGTGCCCTCACACTGCATGAACAGCAATTCTCAATGACGTGATACAGCACAAAGTCACTGCTTACATATGCCGTGCGCTCATGAGGGTGAGACAAATTTCGCTCTACAGCATCCTCAGTTTGATGGAGACTGGACCATACTCAACACGGTAATTCCAAGGACATAGTAAGGGTGACAGTAACTATGATTCTTTCTCATATGCCTCAGGATCTCGGCCGAAGGTGACACCCATTACTACTCCTCATAACCCAATGGGTAGAACCGAGGCCAAGTCAATTAGATCTACCATGTACTCAGGACCATGATCCCAGAATACTGTAGGTCACTGCTGTTGAGCTGACAGCTTGTTGCTTTTCGACAACTACTTTCTGAGCACAGGTGAAGGCATACTGCCTCTCAGAAGACCCAAAGAAAGTCATAGCCAACAATGCACCGGCTGCTCCCCCTACATACATCCCTGCATACTCCCTCTATATACCATCTCTTTCCCTTTTACAAAGCCCCTTTAAAGCCTCTAGCCAAGTACTGCACAGCATCACCCACTCTTAGAACCCCTATTGTTATCACAGCTCCTGTGATGTTTCAACCTTTCATCCCAGTTGCAGCACCTTCCTCTCTCACTCTCCCCCCTGCTCAGTAAGTTTCCTTTGCTTTTGCAACCCATTGTCTTGAGACAAGAACCTGGTATTGGCTTTGAGCATTAGGGGCTCTGGTGACCCATTGATTGCCTGGCATCTTAGCATCGATACCAAAGCTTCCCAAGTCTACCGATCAAACGCTGTCTCACTCCAGGAGATCGTCTGAGTCTTAGAACTGGCTCTCACCTAACTGCAACAAGAGACAGGAAAGCGTGCTCCTTCTGACCAAAGGAGGGTAAGCGCTGGTGTTTCCTCCTTCACCAACTCCAGAGAAAATAAGGCATGCATTGGATCTTTCTCATTCTTATAGATTTTATGTTTCTCTGAACTATGCTGTTTTCTTCTAAAGACACAATCAAAGCCAGGGAAATTTGATAACCCACAATTCCTCCCCACACAATTACAATGCTGTCTTTCTTCCTAAATAAGGCAAAGGCATTAATGTTAGTAACTGGGAGGCAGAATTGGAGAGATATGCAGAGAAAGGCATCACAGACAAGAGAAATTTGATTTGTCACATTCACAAATCATCAAAGAAGGTTTCAAATATAAATTTTCCTCCTTGCTTGTGAAAATAGCATCTTTAATAAGAGGAGATGAATCATAAATGGCTATGGGAGAGACTCTTCAGTTAGCTAGAAATTCTGACTAACATAAACAGCCTTTTTAACTAAAGTGTCCTGAAAGTTAAGATTATGTTTGATGTAGGAAAATTGAATGTCTGAAAACTCTTTATCAGAACTTCCCGATTAAAGGAGTTCCATGTCAGGAGCTTGGAATCATGCTGCGAAGCCAGCACCATTGGTCTAAAGCCACCTATCCCAGCTATGTGAGGAGTTTCTGATTTGATCCCAGATCATTGGCTCATACACAGCTGGTTGCTTTATGACAATGGCTTGCTGAGCACAGGTGAAGGCATAGTGTTTCCAGAAGACCCAAAGAAACTCACACCAACAATGGCCTGAGCAGCTCATGGCTGCTCCACCTGCATGCTCCCTTTACAAACCACCCCCTTTCCTTTTGCAAAGCCCTTCTAAAAACATCTGACCTTTCAGAATGATAGGCTATCTTCATTCAAAAAAAATCAACCACTGAATATTAGTGATGGTCGAAAAGAACACTATCAGACTTGACTCTATTCCTGACCCCAAGTTATGTGTAGTTTGGTGAAGACATGAAAAAATGGTACACAACATTTCTATTTTCATGAAGAATTGAACCTAGAAAATAACATATCCTTTGGTGTGGTGCCCAGTTTTTCCCACCACAAAGCTCATTTTATAGCATGGAAAAGATAAGAATACATACAATCTTAGTCCTTGGGTGTCTTCAAGCCCTCGGATGCATTTTTGTAAGAAGCCTGGTCCAGTTTAAACTTCACCTTATGGATTATTTCGTACAGACCTGGGTTCTTTAACTAATTTTTCAGGATCCAGACTTCTTCTTTCCACACAGCTTTCACAATTTGACCCCTGCATCCACAAAACTGCGTGTCACTCTCAAGGGTTATACTATACTGAGTTGAGCACTGTTATCTGCTTGGCTTCCAGTTTGCTGCAATCTCTCTCTCTCTCTTTTTTTTTTTAAATTTCAGAGAGCCTCCATGTAGGAAATAGATAGGATTTGGTTAGGGTCATCCTCTTAGTATCTCATCAGAAGCAATGTTGTAAACAAGATTACACCAGGGTTTCGTGACCTCAGAACTGTCAACATTCTGGACTGGGTAATCCCTTGCTCTTAGTGATACTCTTTGTCCTGGACATAGGGACTAGCACCCCTTGACTTCCTGCCAAATGCTGTTTGCATCTTTCTACCAGCTGTATCCGGCAGTTGCTGCGTGATTTCTAGACAGGCATCTGAGTAAATTTGCTTTCTACAGACATAGCATGGTTCTTATCTGTGGTACATATGTGATGAGCAACACAGAGGAAAGTTCTTAACACACTTTACCTGGTTTGATTTTCTTAGGACCCCCATGTGAGTTGTGAATAATTCTATCCTATTTTTCAATAAGAGAACGGAAGCTTTCATGAGGAAGTGTCTTGCTCTCAGTCACAAAGCCAACAAGTGCCACATCTGGGCTCCCAAAGCTTGGAGCCCTTTCCCTGTTTTGCACATTTCACAATATCAGTTCCCCCACTTCTGGATAATCTAGGTGTAAATGTGAAAACTGAATTACAAATAAACTGCGAAGGAACTTTGGCATATCCAGCCCCTGAGAAGCTACATATTCCCATGTACTGTCTCCTACAGACTTTACATATCTACTTACTGCAGCCTGTCCATTGATGTGCACTGAAGAACACAACCCCTTCCTCACACTATGTCAATAATCTAAGCTCCAGTTGGAAGCAATAAAAGGGGGTACCTTATAGAAGAGAAATGCACCCCTATGAAAAGAGGAAGGAAGGAATGCCCACTCTCAGTATACAGGGATACACACACACACACACACACACACACATACACACACACACACACCCCAAGCAAAGGTCATCTGATTACTCTTTAGGAAGGAATCCACTTCTGGACCAGCAAAGGAGAAGCTCTTTGTAAAACCCAGATCTTCCAGCCTGTGAGAAGTAGATACTGTCTCTTTAAGCCCCACATTTGTAGTATCTCATTCTCATGGGCCAAGAGGCCATCTTTGTATTGAGATTGGTGAAAACTTGCACGTAAGCACAGTGCTTCCTTTTCTCCAGATGGCACAGGTTTCCGACTACTACAAAGTCAGCCTTGCCACCCTCCCTTTATAGAAAGGCAGCTACAGTTTAAGGCACTGGGATTGTTACTGTTCTCTTCCAGGTCTGAGCTAGCACGGCTGACATGGACCACGTGTATGTGAGATGATGATGCCACGATCTGCTTAGAAAACAAGACTGAAGGAGCAAGGTTCTTATATCATTTAGGCTTTAGTACAACCACACTGGCCAAGGCAAAGAAAGGTGGCCAGGATACAGTGTTGCTATCTCTTGTCTTCTCTACTAGGCAGCTGGGACTGTTCAAATCAGGAGAGTGAAGGCCATTGGCCTTCTGATGTACCTGCATGGCCCCAGCCACTATGGAGGGACAGAGAAGAATCATGCATTACCCATGAAAGGGAAAAGGGGTTGGGCTTAACAGACCACAGACCTCACTATCAATCCTTAGTCTACTAATAGTAAAGCGACCCCAACCACAGGTTCTAAGGTCACAACACTTGGATGTTTTACCTTTAACACTGGAGCACAGTCTTCTGCTTAGTTAGTACATGATTTTGGTGTTTTGTTACAGCAACACAGACTAAGCTAAGACAGACCTAGGTCTTGGCCTGGCTCTACTCTGAAGCTGTTTTTACTTGGTGAGGCCACATGACTAGAACCTATGGCTGAATGTCCCCTTTTCTGGTGTTCTAGACGAATGGGTGGCTTGAGCTGGAATCTTTCACTTCCGGATCAACTTAGAGAAGACATGTCCAAAGATGAATGAATTGAAGGTGGGTTCAAAGAGACTGTGTCACTGTGCAGCAATTCCCTTCGCACGGACAAACTGAATCGTGGATGGAGGGCGGAGGC
The DNA here is from genome assembly GCF_903995435.1 of Acomys russatus. Classification (NCBI taxonomy): domain Eukaryota; kingdom Metazoa; phylum Chordata; class Mammalia; order Rodentia; family Muridae; genus Acomys; species Acomys russatus. The sequence goes on from NC_067161.1 coordinate 7,613,981, forward strand.
TGCTGAGAGACTCAGGAAGTAAACGAACTGCATGCTGGGAAGGCTATGCATGCTGGGAAGGCTATGGCTGACAAGATTCACAGCGCCCCTCCCGCAACCAGGTCGTGACATCAGTAAACAACTAGTGGGGAGGATGTTCTCCTCAACTCCATCCACCGAACAAACTCTGGGAGGAGAGTTTTGGGCTCAATTTTTCATCTGCAAAGTGACAAGCCCGAGCATGAGGGAACCTCAGCTTCATAGAATGGTAAAAGAACTACAGTGTTTTCTGCCATATGAGATGACATTTTAACCCCGAAAAATCTGTGCCAAAGTGGGGGTCGTCTTATATACTGAGTACTTACCTACAGCTTGCTTCCCCGTGCTTCGTATGTCTGGCACATACAGCTAGGATGCTACGCTCTCTCTGGCAGGAGGAAGCAGGGAGGAGCAAGCTACACATGGCTTCCTGTACCTCGAGGAGGAGGACATGAGCGTGACTTGGCTCTCCACCAGAACTGGTCCATTCCACTCAAAGGGGCTGCATGTTCAGGTTGAGTGTGGAGCGCACCTTAAAGGGGCAGTGTAGGCTGGCACTGGCTGTCTGCCGGCATTTAATAAAGTGCCTGGCCGTCTTTACCCTGCCTGCAAATAGACACGTGCCCAAGTCTGATGCACTGGGTGTGCGTTGGAAGAGGGATAGTCTTATATGGTGAGTATATTGTCTATATTTTAACTGAAAAATTTGGGGGTCGTCTTATACTCCCAGTTGTCTCATATACCAGAAGATATGACACCATGAAGTATTTGCATAAATGCTCTTGGAACTAAGCCTGTCACAGAGCAAAGGATCTATGAGAGACTGTTGATAAAAAATAAATCTAGATAATGCAGTATCTGACTTTTTCTGAGACATGGTCTCATATAGTCTAGGCTGGCCCTGAACTTCTGCTTCGCCCACTCTTACCCCTAGAGCACTGGATTGCAGGGGTGTACCACATGTCCAGCTGAGTTTTTTTTTTTTTTTCACCTTCACACAATGTTTGCGTGTCTCTCTTCTTTCTTAACCTGCACCCCTCAGAAAATGGGAATTTGCTTTCATTGGAAAGGCAAGGCCGTAAATTATCTTGAATCAAGACTCAACAAATCAAAGCAGGCATGCGGGAAGATAGGCGATTTCTCTTCCTGCCCAAGGTCCTCTTTCAGTTCTCGCCAAGGAGAGGGTGCTTTGGGCCTCTTCTGTCAAGAATGGTGATCCGAGAGCCTGGAGAGACATCTCTGTCATTCAGGGGCTTCGGCCACAATATGAGGATCTGACTTCAATGCCTCAAACTCATGGGAGAAACTGGGCATGGCTGTCTACTCTTATCATCCTAGTGATGAGGAGGGAGAGACAGGCAGATCCCTCGGGCTCAACAGGCAGCCATCTAGCCTAACTGCTAAAGCCCAGGTCCCAGAACCAGATGCTGTTTCTAAAACAAGATAGAAAAAAAAAAACCTGAAGAGTGATGCTTGACCTCTAACCTCTATTCATAGCCACACGGGGCCATATTGATGAACAAGTGTTCAAGAATAAATCTTTCAAAGGATTCAAGTGTAGGATTGTCGCTGACTCAGGGACCAGGCTGTGGGGATGCTGGTGGAGACCAGCACCTTCTGTGAGGGATCTCAATCGCTAATGTACAGAGAGGTCGCCACACCTCACCAGTGAATATCCAAGGATGAAGTGCTACACAGGGCATCTCCCCGAAGGTTTGGTTCTCGCATATTTTCTTATTTTTTCTTTTCCTCCCCTTCTATCCCCCCTCTCCCACATTCTATCTTTTCTTGTCTCTAAACACCAGCCCCCTTACTCCTGGAGAACTTGCTGTGTAGTGATAGGTCAGCCATGGCTTTGAGCTACAGAAGGTAATTATGACATGAAGGTCTGTGTCTGATGCTTCCCTTACTAAGCTTTATCCTCTTGGAATGATTATGTGCTTTTCAGCAAAGAATAGAATTGATGCCTTTAGGCAAACTGTTACAGAAGTTAACTAAATTTTAATCCTCCCAGGGCCTCTTAAGAAATTCATTTAACTCACTCACTCTCTCTCTCTCTCTCTCTCTCTCTCTCTCTCTCTCTCTCTCTCTCTCTCTCTCTCTCTCTCTCTCCCCCCTCCCTCCTCCTTCCTTCCCTCCCTCCCTTTCTCTCTCCCTCCCTTCCATCTTCCCTCCCTCCTTTCTTCTTTCCCCTTAAGAGTTTTTCAAGTTTGTATCATATCTAATTGATTTTCGCACAGGAACCTCACCTCCCAATATAGCATTGGGACCCTTTCCCCTAGCAGCCAATGGCAAGAACCATTTATAAATTGTTAAACATGTTCACAGCTAAACGACACAAAAATAGCCTAGGAATATTTTAATATTCATAGTTTGCTTTGATTAAAATACAAACTTTTTCCCATTAGCTGTTGGATTATTTTTCATAACGCAGGCAGGTTACAGGGAGCGGAGTGCCACTTAATTTAGTGTTTAATCAGGAAAACTACTATGGCATCAGGCTGATTATGTTGGCCCAACTGCTGCCTGCTCAATTTTTCCCCATAATTGCAGGATATTCTTTATGGTGACAACTGCCCAGACGGTGGAATTCCAATATGCTATACATCAGCTTCTTCATTATTGGATTAGCTGGATGTGGCAACGTCGGGTGGACTTTCATCCTCACCATTGATCGCAGCATTCTCTTCTATTTCACAATTAATGTGAGCCTGCCGGATTGATCAATCTTCTCGCGTGCTTGGCCCAGAGTCGATAGATTCTTAGGACCGTGTGCTAGTGATCTGCAGGGCCTGAGGACTTTTCACTGGGGGCAAAAGATTTTCTCTTCTTCACATGCTTCTGATCTCATCATGTAACTGACAGAATGGCTTCAAATGGCATGTGTACAATTAAGTAATAATAAAAATTAAAAAAAAATAATAATGGAACAAGGGAGATGGATAGACAACTAAAGGTGCTTGTGACTTAGTCTGACAGCCTGGGTGCCATCTTCATGACCCACGTGGTAGAAGAAGAAAACTTACTACTGCAAGTTGTCCTCTGACAAGTACACAAGCCATGACATGCATGGGCAGATGTACAACACACACGCGTGCACACATACATACATGGGCATGCATGTACATAGATATGTAAGTAAATAAATGCAATGATAAATTTAAAAAATTAAAAAGACACAAAGAAGTAGAAAGAAATGAAACTCTGCTGGTGGTATATCAGTGTATCTCCTACTATTTATCTCCTACTCCCTTCACTGTATTTTACTTTTACAGTTTTATGTTGACCAGTCAAGAAGACCCACCAAAGCCAACTGAACCAAACTAATAATTTCAAGGAAAGCATGGTGCCGAAGGAGTTTGAAATAATGCTAAGCACCAGGTTACATATGTAGAATTTCAATAGCCCTTTGCATAGGACTTTTTTGTTTTGGAGGCTGGCACTGACCTATACAGTAGTGATGACCTTAGGTTTGTGGTGCTCTCGCTGATGTTTTCTAAGTGCTGGAATTATACATGTGCACTGCTACATCTATATTGTTCTGGAGATGGAACCCAGACAGGCCCCCAGCCAACTGAGTCGCAGCCCCAGCCACGCTTGTGTATGACACAGAAAAATCTCACCGAGTTGCTGAAGACTGGGCACATTTGCTATGAACTCAGTGTGGCTGGTGCTAGCCTGCATGAAGGGTAGCATTGGTTCCTTTATAGTTTACCAGTTTCTCTGGGTATGGATGCTTTCAAGATGCTCCAGGTAGTGAATTAGAGAGGATCAAGGGGCAAAGATTAAAAGCCATCTCTAAATCTAGCAGGGATAGGATTGTTCTGTCAGTAAAGCGCTTACTGCACAAGCTTGAGGGCTTGAGTTCAACATCCAGCATTCACATGTCACATGCCTTAGTCAGTCACCGGGAAGGTGGAGACAGGAAGATCCCTTGGGCTCACTGGATGGCCATCCTTGTGGAAATGGCAGGCTTTGGATTAATAAGAGACCCTGTCTTCAAAAACAACATGGACTGTTCCTAAGAAAAGGCAATGTCCTCCACTTGCAAAGGCACACACATGCATGTACATTTATGCACACATATGCAACTGTACACTCATAAACACACACACACACATACACTAATAAAATAGTTCTAGTGTATATAAAACCAAAGTAGTTTGAATGCTAGGAGCAAGATATGAGTCTGAAAGGGAAGTAGGCACATTTCCAAGTACCACTTCTCCTTATGACCATCCCATAGGCCACTGAGAGCCAATATACCTATCAATAAATTCTCTCAAGCCACAAATGATGCTTTGTGGGTTTTTTTTTTTAGTAGAATCTGAAAAAATTAGCCTTTGCCCATTCTTATCCTAAGCAGTTCTATTCATAAAGTTAGGAGGCTTGACATGCATATTTCATAGATACTTTTCCTGAGGTGCATCAAGTGAATGACGTTCCCCATTCTTTGTAATTGTAAAGTTGGTTAATTTTTCTTGTGTTTTGTTGATGCAATACACCTTAACCGAGTTAATAGATGGTAAGAAATGTTTTATAGAAGTAGGTTTTTCTTAGACTTTTAAACTTTAGAATTCACTGTGTACAAAATCTAACATGTGACATAAGTGAGCTTTGCATTTTTCTTAGAGAGCAGAGTGTTAAAAGGGACCAGACACCAGTGTCTATCCCCACCATACCTCCCTAAGCCCATCTCATTCAGTCTGTACTAGTATACCAACTGCATTGGTTTCATCACTGACAGTTTATGCTAAATGTTACATAAAAGCACACACCTTTAAGTGGCGCACACCTTTAATCTCAGCACTCGGGAGGCAGAGACAGGCTGATCGCTGTGAGTTCGAGGCCAGCCTGGTCTACAAAGTGAGATCAGGATAGCCAAGACTACACAGAAAAACAGTCTCAAAAAACAAAACAAAACAAAATGTTATTTTATCCTGAGTACAGCACACATATATGATCTTCATTTATAAGATTTTCTAACCCTGAGCATTTCCAAACAACAAAAAAGCATCTACCATCTCCAATGAAGTCTCATTCCCTTTATTTGTTAGAAGGACAATAGGTTTTATTGGGATTCACGGATGAAAAGTTGGGAGAGCTCATTGCCTTGGAGGACCTGGGTCTCATATCTAGCACCCACGGTAGGCAGGAGGGGGCTCACCAAGGCCTAAATCTCCAGTTTCAGTAGGACTGAAGCTGTCTTCTGATCCCTGTGGGTTCCTTCACTTATCTGTACTCAGATACAATATGAATGCATAAATTAAAAAAATAAATCTTTTTTTTTTTCAAAAAGAAATTCAATATTAAAATGGGTATCAGAGTTGGAATTGATTTCCTTTTGTGTGAGTTTGCATAATACTGTACTCTCAGCTACTTACAGAGATGCTTAGTGACCGCTTCCTGCATCTGCTAGAAAACAAGTTATTTGTGCTAAGAGAGTAGGAAGATGTACCTCAGAGAAAAGGGGAACTGAGTAGCTGGCCATTGCAAAAACAACAAAGTTAGTGTTCAATTAAGTTCCACCCAAGATTTATACTGATCATTAGCTAAAAGTTGTCTTCTGTTCAGTATCAGGAAACTGAACAATACCCTGACTTGGAGAAAGACCTTTTAAAAATTAAGCAATAATAATGGGAGAGTTGCAAAAGGCAATCTATCTTTCGCATCTTGAAAATCTTGGCCATGTAATTTGCATACACATTAAACTCAGTGGGAAATTGGAAGGCAATTCAAAATTCAACAACTAAAAGATACACATTCTGATTGTTAACATTAACTTAGAGCAGATTGCGGGTGCAATGTTCTTCTGTAGAAATGAGTTCTGCTCAGCACCCACTTCTGTCTTAGAAGTTCAACCCATCTTCGGTGGAGAATCCAGCCATACTGTGCATTTTGCTGAGACCACTTCCAATCTATTAAAGGCCCTCTTTAGGAATTTAAACACACTGTATGCAGATTTTTGGTTCATTAGAAAAAGAAATTGAAACCTGTATCACCTGGATTTAAAAGCACTTGCTATCTCATAGAATACATGATTCTTTAATTTGGGAGGAAAACATAGTTATTTAATTCTACATTTGATGTCAGCTCAAAGTAATGTTAACTGTGGAGAGAGAACTATGAGTTGGAAAGCAAAACAGCCAGCCCATGAAAGAGAACATATGTGTTTCTTTCTCTTTATCTCTATATTTTACTCATAAATATATTTGTATCTAAATATGTGCATATGTAAACTGCTGAAGATATTTGAAATGCTACAAAAGAGTTTTCATTATACATTGAAATATTCTCTAAGGCTTTTAAAATTATATTTTCTCTGAAAAGATAGAGACTGTAGCCAAGACACCACCTCTACCTCTAAGTTACATGCCCAGCCTGAGAAATTCTAGACTATTTGTGTGGATACAAATCTCAGTTTATCTCCTTCTAGTCTATGACTTATGTGAGGTGAATCCCCAGCTCACTGCATACCAGTTCTGTGGCTAGAGCTTGCCTGGGCTCCACTCTCTTTTCTCTTCCCTCTGCAGGTCAGTTTTCATGATCTCTGGCGCCTTAAGTTTTTGTTGCTGTCATACATAAACATTTAGTATCAAGTGAAATACATGGTCTTTTATGTCTCCCTTCCCACATCAGTAGGATGGACAGAGAGTCTGCTGCACAAGCGGTGTTAAAATAACTTAACTACTTGCAAATAATTTGAGTTAGTGCTTTGAACACACATAAACACACACACACACACACACACACACACACACACACAATCTTCATACGTGTTTTCCCAGTCTTTGCATGAGTGTGTGTCGGATGTATGGGTGTGTTTGTGTGTGTGTGAGTGCAGGTGCCTGGAGAGGTCAGAGGAAAACCTCAGGTGTCTATCCTCACCGTCCATCCTGTTTCAGACAATTTCCTCTGTAGCTCACTGCCACGCCACGTACACCAAGCTAGCTGGCCTGTGAAGTCCTCATGTCTCTGCCCCATATCACGCTATCGAGATTATAAATACAAGCTACTGTACCACATTTTATATGTGTTCTTGGGATCCAAACAAATGCTTTTACAGTTGTAAGGCCAGCATTCCACCTATTGATCTGTCGCCCTAGTTCCATAGGTATTTAATGAGAACAGCTATGCATATGTAGACAGGTAGACCGATATCAACATCTGTGTGCATGTAGACGTATACATGTTCAAAGAGGGGGAAAAAAAAAGCATCACAGTGGGAAAGTGATGAAGAAGTCCAACATTCTTTCTCTGCTTGTTAAATCAGAGGAACCCAGTGTAATTGTATTTATTTCAATGTAAAAGGAAGAGGGTCAGATCAAAATTTCTTATTTTTAGAACAGCTAGGAAGTCAAAAGGGGGGGTTTATTCAGAGCCCCCATGTATTCTACAAGGGCAGTTCTTAGAGAATTAGGATACAAAAAGAGGCCCTTGACATTATAACTAAATGAATATACTCGGATCATTGATGGGCCTCCCATGTGCCCCAAGGCCATCAACATGGGGACCAATTATCAAGGTAAGTCCAGAAGCTTAGATTTCTATGTTATAAATACAGCTCCAAAGGGAACAGCGTAAGAGGGACTAGTGAGCTTGACTAAGGCAGGAACGCACTACTTTGTCCTATCCGTGTTTTCTAATAATTTGACAACTCCTTTGTAGGGGGTGGGTGAAGAGAGGCTGATAATTATGTGTCGAGTTATGAAATCTAAGCCGATGTCGAGTGAGAAAATGTGTGTGTAGCTCTTCCTTCAAAGTCCGCCTTTTCCAGCTCTCACAGTGTGATGACTGGCTTGGGAATTTTCATATATCATTAGGGCTATTATACACCACAATAGCAAAGTGCAGACATTTCTCAAGTGATGGTCCAATATACAGTAGCACAAATGCTCACCTTGCATGAACAGAGAGAGAGAGAGAGAGAGAGAGAGAGAGAGGAGGGAGAGAGAGACAGAGAGAGAGAGAGAGAGAGAGGGAGGGAGAGAGAGAGAGAGAGAGAGAGACAGAGAGAGAGAGAGAGAGAGAGAGAGAGAGAGAGAGAGAGAGAGAGAGAGAGGGAGGGAGGGAGAGAGAGGTGTTGGGGGTAAAGAATTAATCCTGTAAGCACTATAGGTGCAACACACACATAATATCCTTTAATCAATCAAACAATAAGCAGCCCCCAATTGTGTAGAGCCACACTGTAGGAGAAATGCCCATAGCAAGTAAATTGAGATGTTACCCTAAATCATAGGCTGTGGATGCTGTGTCTCATTTCCTACTTAATCACAAGCAGTTTTAGTCATGATAATCGAACACCAAACACACACATTTGTATATACATAGAAATCTATGTGGGGTTCCTGTGTGCATTGTGTGTGGTTTTGTATGCACATGTGTATTTGAATGCATAGGGGTGTGTGTGTGTGTGTGTGTGTGTGTGTGTGTGTGTGTGTGTGTGTGTGTGTATTTGTCTATGGAGGCTAGAGATCATGTCTGGCATCTTTCCTTGATTGGTCTCCAATTCTTAATTTTGTGAGACAGGGTCTTTCACTGCATCTGAAGCTCACTCACCCAAATGGAGTGGCCAGCAAATGAGCCTCAGCAATCCACCTGTCCTCAGCATCCCCAGCACTGAGGATACAGACACATCCAGAAGTATATATGTGCTTTAAAAATTGTGTGTGTTTCTACATGCATGCATATATGTATACGATATGTGTGTGATGCCATGCATAGGGACCTGCATAGTGTGCAATGCACATGTAGAGGACAGAGGACAACCTTGCTTATCAGTCCTTGCCTTTACCTGGCTTGATATAGGGTCGCTTACTTCCCAGTGCATATATCAGGCTAGTTGGCCTGAGAGCTAGCGCCTGGGGATTCACCAGAGCTAGCTCCTGGGGATTCACCAGACTCCACTTTCTATCTCTCTATAGAAACAAAGAGATTACAAATGTACATCATGGCATGTAGCTTTAAAAATATTTTATTATGCTCCAAGATCAATGCGTTATTCAGCCAGCATCTGAGAAGCTTCTTCCTGCAGCAGTTGGGAACAAACATATAGCCCCACAGCCAGGCATTATTTATGCAGAGAAGAGACCTTAGAATATGTAGCTCAAAAGGAGATGTCTCCATCAAATCCCTCCCCTCAGAGCTCAGGAAACCCCATGGAAGAGGAGGCAGAAGGAGTCACAGAGATAGAGGGGGACAGAAGATAAAAGGAGAGTAAGCTTCTCTAAAACAACTGAACAAAGTTTATATAAGCTCACAGAGATGGAACAGAATGCATAGGGCCCATGGCTCTACATTGGTCCCCGTCAGAATTGCTAAGATATAAAACTCAAGTGACAGCACATGCTGGTGAGGATGTGGAGAAAGGAGAAATACTCCTCCATTGCTGGTGGGAGTGAAAACTTGTGCAATCACTTTGGAAATGAATCTACCGCTTTCTCAGAAAATTAGGAACAGCTCTACTTCACGACCCAGCTATTCCACTCCTTGGCAGATACCTGAAAGATGCTCCACTACACAACAAGGACATTTGCCCAACTGTGTTCATAGCAGCCTTATTTGTAATATCCAGAATCTGGAAACAACCCAGATGCCCTTCAAACAAAGAAGGGATTTAAAAAAAAACCCTGTGGTATATATACACAATGGAATACTACTTAGCTATTAAAAACAAGAAAATCTTGAAATTTATAAGCAAATGGATGGAACTAGAAATGATCATCCCAAGTGAGATAACCCAGACCCAGAAAGACATGCATGGTATATACTCACTTATAAGTGAATATTAGCCCAATATGGATGTTCTCTGAGAGTGTCCACTCAGCAGGGGATCTGAATAGATGCTGGGATTCACTACTGGACTCCAGGTGAGTCTGGTATAGAAGAATGGGGAGATAGAAGGACTCAGAGGGTCCAGAACCCCCACAGAAAGACCATCAAGGCTGGAGGATGTAGACCCAGGGGAGCCTGCACAAACTGCAGTACCAACCAAGGACAATGCCGGCAATAAATCTAGATCTTCTGTTCAGATCTAGCCAATGGACAGTACATTCTCCACAGTTATGTGGAGATGGGGACTGACTCTGACATGAACTCTGGTGTCCCAAATTTGACCACTTCCCCTTGGTGGGGAGGCCCAGCAGCACTCAGAGGAAGGGGAAGTAGGCTACCAGGATGAGACCTGATAGGCTATGGTCATATGGTGTGGGAGGAGGTCCCCTTCTGTCACAGGTCTAGGGGAGAGGAATAGGGCAAAAGGGAGGAACTGGAAGATACAAGTGGTGGGATAACAATTGGGATGTAATCTGAATAAATTATTAAAAATAAATTTAAATACAGAAAACCCCCACAACTGAACAAAGTTTTTATGAGCTCACGGAGACTGAAGCAGCACGCACAGGACCCATCACTCTACATATTTCTATAGCTTCCAGTTGAGGACTTTATGGGACTTCTGAACAAGCAAACAAGTAGGTTTCTGGTTCTTCTCTTGGGATCTTTTATTTTTCTGTTGTCTTGTCTTGCCCAACTTCAATGTGATGGTTTTTTGTTTTATCTGAAATTTTATTTTGTTATGTTTTGTTGTTATCTCTTAGAAACTTGCTCTTTTCTAATGGGAGACAGAAAGGAAGTAGGTCCTGATGGGAGAGGAGGTAGACAGGAGCTGGGAGTAGTAGAAGAAGGAGAAACTGCATTCATATTATGTTGCATAAGAAAAATAGCTATGTTTAATAAAAGGACAATTTTAAATGATTATCTTTCATTTTTTGAAATTATTATACAATAAAATCATCTGCCCCTCCCCTTCCTCCCCTCTAAAGCCTCCCGTATTTTACACAGATCCTCATAACTAAACTCAGGTTCTTGTGATTGTGTGTGTTTCCCACTGAGTGAGCTCTCTGTCTAGTCCTGTCCAGTATTTTAAATACTGCCCAATACACACAACCAAATGGGGCTGGTAGGCCACATCCAACTCACAGACTGGTAAAGTGAAATCCAACTTCAATTTGGAACTCTGCTCTGAAAGCACCTTGCTCGTGTCTACCATCTATAGTGGATTTTCATCTGTCTCAAAGAGCAAATGGCGCGCACGCAATTTGGTCAGTAGTAACTATAAACGTTTCCAGGAAAACAGAATAATATATTTCAAATGGATCTGAGGAAAACGATAGCTTCAGGACTGTGGCGTGAAACTGGGATCTTTCCTGGGGGAGAAGTGTAAAAGAGATTAAGTGGACAGTGCTTTCTTTGAATTCTTGATGTAATCAAAACACTCTCAGATATACGGCATTCGTCTTCCTGCTGCTGGGCATGACGTCGAACTTCAGCCAGGCTTTGGCTTCTCATCTTTCTATTTTAAAAAGGTGAGGGGCAACCTCAAAGAATAACCAGTCATCTCTCATTTCTTTAAAAGAGCTTCCTAACAGACCATTAAAACAAGAGCTAGCAATATAGAGCTTTCACAAGGCTCTGGTTCCATTCTCCAGCACAGAGGAGGTGCAAAATGAAGAAAGCAAGTGGGTGATTGTGCCCATCAGGTGCATAAAGAGTCTGCCCACCCAACATCCAAGTTTTCTTGCAGCTCTGGTTTTGGCTCAACATCGTTAGAGTGGCAGGTGCCAATATGGAACCAACTCTGCATCCAAGATGGAGATGGCTTTGTTGAGAGTGGAGCAGAACAGCTAGATAAATCTCTGCTCTCCATAGCTCAACATTAAAAGGCTCATGCTGTACTTCGCTGCTAATTTTGTGGGCTGAAGAGGCACTCCCTGTGGCTTGCTGCTCCCACCAATACCCCAAGACTCCCAGACTTCCCTCATCAAGGGCTGCTATCATTTCAACAGCTGTCAAGAACAGCTAAAGTGCACTTAGGCCTATTTGTTAAATTCCTAAGGGGGGAGGTAGATTGGCGAAATTCAGACAGTAATTAAACCACATACTTCTTCCAGCGCTGCTCCTAACCCCTCTTGCCTGCACAATCTCTCTGTCTCGCATCAAATCATTTAGGCACTTATTGGCTCCAATCAATACAATATGAGATACATTAATTTGGTCCCTGAGAGACTTTCAGGGAAAAGGCGGTATTGCTTCCCAAGCATTTTGGAGTCTTCACGCAAGCATACCATCTAACGGAGCAATATCGCTTCTGGGCTCCACGGTGGCAGATTTATGGTCTCCCCTGCCCCTTGCCCGTGGAAGCTGGGCTGCTGCCAAACACTCGAAAATTGGATCGGAGTGAGAAACATTAAATATATTACCTAATGCACACAAACGCTAAGCAGTGCAGATCGGAAGGAGGAGGCGGCCTGGCAGAGTGCAGTTTTAACAATTAAACTCAAGTCTTCCCATATGTTCCTGGATCCCTTGTGCTTCACAACGTGGAATAAAATTAAGAGCATGGAAAACCTTCTCCCATTGACTTCCCAGGTCAAGGAGACTGGGTCTCCTTCTCTTCTGCTTAGGTCTGTTCACCAGTGTGCGATGCATGTGGAACAGAATTAAGGAACCCGTGATAAGAAGAAAGGGTAGGTCAGGCCGTCATCTCAGCTACTCCGAGGGCTGCGGCAAGATGATCGTGTGTTCAAGACCTGCCTGGGTTACAGAGTGAGTCCAAAGCTGGAGTTAAAAGTGAGCTGAGGATTATGAAGTCCGGTGGTATAGAACGTGCCTGGAATGCATAAGGCTCTGGGTTTAATCTCCATTGTGAAACTATCAAACAAGCAAAGAGGTGTATTAATGATCATATAATAGTAAAATACAGGCCTGCTTGAATAAGTGCATTTGTTCATTGCTAAAATGACACTGCCTTATTCATGACCTTTTAATACTAGATAGAACTGTGTTGCTTGAGCTAGAGAGAAGACTCTGAAGAGTGTACACGGATCTCGAAGAGATGTGACATCACCTTGGTTCCCAGCACTCACACTGGGTAGCACGCCACTGCCTGTAACTCTTGCCTTTTCTGGCCTCTGTGCATACACACACACACAAGTAAAATTAAGTAAATATTTTAAATTAATTAGTTTATTGGATTATTGAGTCTATACATTTAGGGATCCGGAGACGATGAAGGCCCATTTGAGCATCAAAGGTGACTCCCAAGAATGTGACAGTAACTGAGGCCCATGACTGCAATCTCTGCGGTGTCTAATGGAACTGTAAAGCCCTCAACACCATAAGCCTCCTGTGATTTCATTCAGCAAGTCACACAAAGAAGAGAGAGCCAGGTGAAGGGTTCCAACCCTGAATGGTTTCTGCAGCAGAATCAAAATGAATGCAGTGAGCCGAATCATCCAAAAAAACCTTGGGAATGACTGGGAATTGGGCTACAACTGCACAATTAAAAGCCTATCAGGAGTTCAAATAAGAAATACACCCAACAGCAGCACTGGGCATCTCGTAAATAGTAACAAGCACCGAAGGGAGAAGGATACTGTATTTTGTAGTCAAAACCATCATTTTCTCATACCTTGTGTGAACAATTAGCAATTGCTTTGAGATAATCATTATAATCTCTTCCTCTTCTTTTGGGAAGAAGACTCAGAGTCTTTCATCAGTTTTTTTTTTTTCAAATCTCTGTATAGCCTTGGCTGCCCTGGTACTCACTCTGTATACCAGGCTGGCCTCGAACTCACAGGGCACCACCTGCCTCTGCCTCCCTGACTGCTGGGATGAAAGGTGTGTGTTATCACCACCTGGCTTCTTTCATCAATCTTTTTGGACAAAACATGATACATAACTAATTCTAGATTTAAAGGAGTCTCTGTGTGAACCTGACCTGATCATTGGATCCAGGCCACCTTGTCCGTAAACCAAGTGGCTGGCTTCTGAATCCCTCTATGTCTCAAACAACATATGGTTCAAATTATATAACTTTTATCCTTGCCTGCCCTCTTCCCTCATTTCTGAGACAGGTCCATTCTGTGCAATTAACACAATAGAGATGACACAACCCCAGATGCCCATGAAGGAGATCCACACTCACATAGGAACCCACCTCCTGGTTTTGCTGTTCCTTATAGTCTCCCACACACAGAGAAAAGGAAGCAGAGCTGATGTGCTCTTTGTAGCCATGGGTGAGGTTCTAAGCTGTGAAGTCCATTGTCGGTATGAGGTGGGGACAGATTGCACAGGGTTCCATTAGGGTGTTTTGTGAATACTACAATATGAAAAAGTGAGCCTCTGTTAACCGCACAGATTCTTGGTGGGCACGCACACACACACACATACACACCCTGGTGCCCAAACTCTGTAAGTAGAATAAAAGAAACTAAAATGAAGCACTTACCCTCAAATAGTTAATTCCAAATATCAATTTGACTAGTTTGAGTTGGATTCATAAAGCTTAATCCTGGGTGTGTCTATAAAGGAATTTCCTAGAGATAAGTGACTGAGCAGAAATGTCCCTTGGTTATAGCCCATGAAGGAATAAAATGGAGAAAAAAATACTTAACAGGGCTGGTATGACTCTCTCTCTCTTTACTTCTTTCTCTCTGCATTCTATCCACCATAAAGGTAGCAGTGCCGCTCCTCTATGCCCTGATGGCTGCCATGGTGTTATATACCTCATCATTGGCTCAAAGCAATTGGAACAAGCTATAAGGCTAAACAACTTAAACAAACACTCCTCCTTTCACCTGGTTCTTTCTGGCATTTCTCACAGTGACAACACATCTGATCTTGCCACCCCATGTGATCTTTATGTACGTCATAGCTGTCACGTAGCCTCACCTACAAGTACAGGTGTCAATGCATTTGTACTGTTGTCTGATCAGTTCTGTCATGGTGGTGTTAGCTTCCTAAGGCCAGGGCCATCTATAACAATCCCATCAGTGGTTTCTTAGCACCTGGTCTGGAGGGGATTAAAAAAAAAAAAAAACTGGTGGCCAATACATTTCTAAAGAAACCCATAAGTATCCACCCTTGGTGTCGGAGATTACAACAATGTTTGAAGCAAGAACGTCTAACTACACAGAAAGTGAGCAGGTTGGGATTTGTCATGTATGGTTTACCCTGAGAACCACCTTTTATTCTCATCTACCCATTTATCATGAAAAATAATGCCTCCTGAAATTTAAAAAGTATTATAAATAGTAAGTTGTTGCTGTTGTTTGGTCTTGTGGCTTTTGGTATATATTTTGTCCCGGATATTGAGAGGTAAGTGGGTTGGGTTATTTTGAGAAGGACATGGGAAGCTGGCTTACTTGAGAAGCTATCCATTCTCACTTGCCCAGGGCTATGCTGATGCCTTCGTATGTACATTTAGGTCATTTGATGCTCTCAATGACCTAAATGTTATCTTTCCCTCAGATGGCTATCAGTCCTGTCGACTTACAAGGAGTCTGTTGAATGTTAAATGTGTGTGCCCACTTCAAGCTCTGCTAGACACGTCATTTCCCCTGATGCTGACATCCAAGTATTGGAGAATCAAACAAGTTTGCTCCGTCTGCTTTGCAGCCACTTCCTCGCGCTACCATTTATCCTTATGACTCGTTCCGGTTCTGGTTCTAATCCAGTTCTTATAAATTCTATGCACAAATCATGATCACACTGGACACATATGATAGCACAGATTATAGTGCATTTTAAAGGCCTTAAAATATGAAAATTGTATAGTCACACTGTTCAAAAAGAAGTAGAAGGAAGGAAGTTGATGAAAGGATGGGGAGAAGTGGGAGGGGAGGGAGGGGGCTAGATTTGATCATATTTCATTGATTGAATGAATGACATTCTCAAGAAAAAAAAAAGAAGAAGAAAGAAAAGAAAAAAATATATTCGGACACATTCAGGTATAAGCCTCGTTGAGAAAGGATTCTCAACAATAGGAGTTTAGATACAGATGCCATAGACACAGAGGAAACCCTGCCTCATAAGCTGATCCCTCATCTCCCATGTATGCATGAACTCACATGAATCCCAATGCCTCCACCCTATTTCTAAATGGGCAGTTGTCTTGGCTTCTTTTCCTGTTGTTGTGATACCCTGACAAAAGCAGCTTGAAGGAAAAAGGTCTCACCCTCCAAGATACAAGTCCTTCATGATGAGGAAGCCGAGGCAGTGGGGTCTCGATGCAACTGGTCACACTGTGTCCACAGATGGAACAGACAGAAATGAATGCTTGCTGTTCAACTCCTCCTTTTTTCTTCTTATGAATGCTAGGGTCCCTTGCCCAGGAGATGGTCTCACCCACAATTAAGATGAGTCTTTCCAAATTGATTAGTAATCAATGAATAACCAAGATAAGCCCCTGCCAGCATATCCAAAGGTCCATCTCTCTAAGGATGCTTCTACATTTTGTCAAATTACAATGAACATAGACCATCATAAAGGTAGCCTTCGTTCCTCAGTACCAAATACAGGGAACTCACCTGTAATTACTCTTATCTGACCTCTCTGCCTGTCACTGTATTGTCCCTTCTTAGAAATGCTCCTGATTTGCACTGACATCTTGCCCTCACTATAACCTGTCACTCTGTCTCTTGTTCTCAAAACACTGCTGGAATAACATGATTGCAGACCCATGCCCATATCTCTTCTTGTGCTATATACATCCACTCCCAGTATTGTATACATAACTTATGGGAAGCTCAGAACTCAGTTTTCTTAGTGATTTCTATATAATCACTGAAGACAACATGTCATAAAAAAAATTCTGCAAACTGTGTTGTTACTTGGTAAGGACAAACTATAGCTCATGTATGAGCCTGTGTTAAAAATAAAATATTCTTCATTAGACTGATGCTTGTCTTGCTAGACAGACAGCTCTGTGATTATAAATATACAAGTGAACTCATAGTAGAATAATCTAGATCTAAACCTCTCCACAGAAAAGTAATGGCAAGCAGTACATACAATTAAGAAAATGACTTAAAAAGAAGAAGAAAAAAGACACAAAAGCTAATTTTAATAATATATATTACTTAAGCTATTATGTTAGAGTTTCACAGGCAATTGGCACTTTAAAAAAATAAAATATTAGCTAGGTGCTGTGGTACACCTCTCTATTCCCAGCACTCAGAGAGGCAGAGGCAGCCAGATGACTGTGAGTTTGAGGCTAGTCTACAGAGCAAGTCCAGGACAGCCAAGGCTACACAGAGAAAGCCCGTCACTACCCCCTCCCAAAAGATAAAGTATAAATAAGCTATATTATAGCTTTGAAGGTCCCATGTATGTTGTGTCTACTTCATAGCTGCATGGGATTAGTGTCTTCCATAGTGAACATCAAGGCATTAGAACCATGATATTATTATGGAACACTCTGACACATCTTAGCAGTCCATGGGGCTGTAGTGAGCAGAGTCGTGCTGGGTTAGGCTGAGTCCTCCTCTCTATGTAGATCAGGCTGGAAAGTACAAATTATCTTCCCCAAACTTAGAGAGAGGTTAACACTTAGGGAAGAGATTTAAGTCTGCAGAGAGGAGTACTTTCACATGAAATAAGTTTTTAAAGCTATTCTTGTGTTCTGTTGACTCTCATAACAATGGGGAACTCATCTTAGAAATAAGAGTACTGCTAGGCTCAAATGTGACTCCTTTGTATATGTTTTATACATATGAGTGCATTCACATGTGAGGTTTCAATTGCACATAAAAATGGCTTGTGCATATGGGGAAGTAGAGGTCAAGATCAAGTGTCTGTCAGTGACTCTTTGCTTTTTTTTTTTTTTTTTTTTCCTTAAGATGGGATCTCTCCCTGAGCCAGGAGTTCACTGATTTAGCTAGAGTCTCTGGGACTTGCTTGCCCCAGCTTCTTCCACGGATGCAGGGGATCTGAACTCAGGCAAGCCCTTACCCTCTGAGCTACTCCCCAGCCCCGCAGGTTCAATTATTGTCCTCATCATTTTCTGGCTGTGTAATACAGAGAGAGCATTAGTCTGTGCACACCTAGTATTCTTACACCACCACAGGCAAAGGAGGATTAGAGAAGAGGATGTGAGTGATAACTGCCTTGCTGACTCTCATAAACTCGAGTGTCCTGTGGGGTCTCCCAGGGGCTATCATAAACACATCAGTGCCACCCTGGATAAGGATGAGATGTGAGTGTATTGAGACAGCCTCTAGGTAACACTGCACTTCCCAGATCCTGTCAGATCGCCATCCCGCTGCCTTATGATGCTAATCCTGACCTCATTTTACTGTGTGAGCTTCTGAGGCCTCTAGACAGCTGAACAGACGATGAGCCTGTGTCTGGATGTGTTTCTATGGTCAGGTTCACAGTTCTAGACTAAATAGCAGTGACTGGAACCGCAAAATGCAAGTACTGTTTGAATGAATTGCAACTCCACTTAAAAATAACATTGCGCATTTGCTCAAGAACCTGCGTCTGCATGTATGTATAGTTAGATGTCATCACATGCTTCTGTGAACATGCATGTGCTGTTGCATGCAGCCACTTGTGTGAGTGATACACATGTGTTAGGCATGAATATTTGCGTGCAAATACATGTCTGCTCATGCGTGATTGTATGCATATATGGACATATGAATGCACAATGGGTGCAAATACATGTATATGCATGTGAATATGCATATGTGAAAGCTTATGTGTGTGTGTGTGTGTGTTGTGTGTGTGTATTATATTTTGAGAGTTTTCTGTACAATTCACAGATCAGCCCACTGGCTTTGGAAACATCCTGCCCTAGAATAAAACATTCTATGTGCTATGAACTTCAGCAATGTCTTTACCACCTCTTATTTTTCCTTTCCACATATGACAAGTAGATGGGCCAGAGCAGAACATCACTACAATTCTGACTAGCAGAGGAATGCCGTGGTTTGGGGAAAACTTCACATAGCCAAGGCCATGGTTGTCATTCGTGTTATTACAGGGAATCGGGGCTTAGGAAAATAATTTCGTCTTTTGTGGAAAATGTTGCTCTTTAATTGACTCCTCTTAACAGACCTTACCACACTCACAGGAGACTCTAAAGGTGTGTGCAGTGGACAGACCACCAGACGACAGCAGGAAGGATGCAGGCATTTATTTGCGAGTTTGTTCTACTCAGAGAGCCCATAAACACCAATTCTAGAAAGCATCAGGAATGATGCCCAAAAGTATGCAGGCAGGAAGGACACTCGGGGGACCAGACTTTCACTGTTTCCTGGTCTCTCTGCAAGGAAGTAGTCTTGGATTCTGCTAGAATGGATCTTAAGGAATTACTAAGGAAAGCAAGTGACTCTTACCCAGCCATGTATCCTATAGTGTGCTGATTAATTTCTCTCATGGAAAGAAGAGGAGATTCCAGAAATGTAGTCGTCACCACATACAAATGCCAGCATAGGATTTGGACTGGTGGGGTCAGGTATCTTGGGAGATAAAGTTGCGGTGTGTTACAAATTGATAGTTTATCTTTTGTTGTCATTTTGGGTTTGTTTGTTTGTTTGCTTTCTTTTGTTTTTCAAGACAGGGTTTCTCTGTGTAGCCTTGGCTGTCCTGCACTTGCTCTGTAGACCAGGCTGGCCTAGAATTAACAAATATCTGCTTGCCTGCCTCTGTCTCCTTGAGTACTGGGACAACAGGTTTGTGACACCATGCCTGGCTCAAATCGGTGTTTTCTAAAGGGCCACTGGGACTGTAAGAACTTTGAACATTCTCAGGGATTTAAAATCATTCCAACATAAAGTTAGGAAAATGTTACACATGTTCAGGAAATTGAGTACAATGTAAATGTTGGAAATAACCACGTTATTCAAAGTGAATCCCCACAGGATCTCCTTTAAAGCTGGGTGTAGAACTAGATTACATGCTTTACGCTGCATTTTGCTCCAGAGTGGCTGAGGTAAAAGTAGACTAAGAATCTATGTAAGAGAGCCATAGCAATCTACCTCAGACAGGTACCTTGAAAATCCCCGGGGCTATAGAAGAAGAATGCAACAGAAATGACTCAAGTGGTCTGTTGGTCTTCCTTTAACCAACAGATGGTTGTAAGTCAGGATATGGCTCACTGGACCATACCACGGTTCTCCTCCTAATTTTCCATTCTCCTTTTCAAAGCTATGGATAAGAGACGTTTATAGAAGGCTTACCAGGAAGAATTCTGACTCCGTGCAGTACAAATGTTCCAGAAGCCAATGAGTCTAGAGCTCACAGGAATAGTCCCTAACTGTGAGTGAGTCACTACCCAGAGTGAGGAAGTTTAGGAAGCCAATAGCAAAAGCCACGGCT
Source organism: Acomys russatus (assembly GCF_903995435.1). NCBI lineage: Eukaryota > Metazoa > Chordata > Mammalia > Rodentia > Muridae > Acomys > Acomys russatus. Next base: position 7,634,165 of record NC_067161.1, read on the forward strand.
GCTGGCTTATTGAGTAAAGATAAGCATTGTTTCCCTGCTTGAGTGGCTGCTGTGAGGTAATCCCTGGCTGGCTAGGTGACTCACCAAAGCCAGCAAGATTCAGCTTTGATTCTCACAGGATCGAACTTCCCCAAGAGTCCCACAGGGAAACCAAGACATGGCACAGTAGATGAAGTGCCTACATTACATTTATGAAGATCTGAAGCAATCTCCAACAGCCATGTAAAAAGCAGGACATGGCCATGTGTACTTGTCATCCCAGAACTGGTGATGCACAGACTGCTGGCTCCTTCAGGGCTCACGAGTGAACCACCCCAGCTGAATCAGTGATGCCCAGATTCCAGGGAAAGACCCTATCTCAAAAACTGGGTGGATGTCTACGGCGCTGCATTATCTGAAATTGACTTCTCAGTTCTATAAGAATGCATTACATGTGTGTATGAACACTTGGTTGCATACATGTACCCTCATAACCAACAACATGTGCACATATATATGCATACAAGAACCCCATGTTTCTGACCAAGGAGATGGCCAACATTTCGAGGCTATACAGGTAGAAGATTAAGAGGCCGGATTTCAACCCAGGGAAACTAACTGCAAGATTTGACTCTTAGCAGTAACACAATCTGCCACTCCAGCACCCAAACAACCCCTCCAACACCACACTTTCCAGTCTAAGACATGTTTAGGCCTCCCGTCTGATGCCTTTGTCCATTATCTATGGCTTGCAGGAGCTCTAGGAAACAAATCAAAGGACACGGCACTTCCTACACAAGGACAAGGCCCCAACACCCATGAAGTCAACCCTGTGTTGGCAATGACCTAGAGGCTTTACCTCTTCTCACCCCAAGAGATTTATAATTAAGCCTGCAAAAAATTAAGAAATTAATATTAAACCTGCCATATTGCTAATGCTTTTATTATACTTTAATTTACTGGAAACATTTTTGTACCACCCCTGGGGAAGTGCAATGTAAAATTGCCAACATCACTCTTAAGAGCTGAAGTAAGCATTTCTTTGCATCTTCTATAATCCTTTTTTTTTTTTTTTTTTAAAGCTAGCAAGTCTGTGGACAGGAAGTGAACCAACAAACAGACAATCATATCACTCTAAATGTTTTTTCCTTGGCTTTTTATAGAATATCTACCCAAGTCATTTTACACTTTCTCTCATATTTTATTTACAGCAAAAAAATGCTGACCTACACACCTAGGGCAGCCACTGTATATAACGCTAAGTTATTAGGCAGGTGTGGAGAGTAGGCTCAGGAATTAAGAGTTAATACTACTCTTAAAGAAGACTTGAGTTAAAAAAAAAAAAAAGGCATGAATTTGGTCCCCAACTCCCATATTGGGCAGCCTGTAACTCCAGTTCCAGGGAATATGATGCTCTCTTCTGGCCTCCTTGGATACTTGCACTCACATGCACACCCCCACATCCATAGGTACATACACATAATCAAAACATTAAGGTACAACTCTTTGGCTGGAGCTTGTCACATGACTGCTCTGAGCTGCACAGGAAGATTGCAATACAGACATCTGACAGTACCTCGTCAGGTGGAGTCCAACTGACACACTGATAAGCAGGAACTGAAGGTCAGATGAGTACCAAGATCAAATGGACTTTCTAGAATATGCCCACTCATGGTTATGCCGATCAATAAAAGCTTAGATACTTACAAATATGACCCTGCTACAAGTGTTTATTTAGGGTGTATGTTGTCTCTGCCACCCAAAGAGAAGTTATGAGCTCCCTCCACCCTTTGGAAGAGTCATGCCCCTTCTGTGCCCTTCTGTCCCCATTTGTCCTTCCACAGGAACATCACTAGATCCACTTGGAAGTATGGATTTTAACTAATCGCAACGTACAACATCCCCCATCAGTAGAAAAGGTACTAACTCACTGTTACTTTTCTTCTTCAGGAAACTTCTTCCCACTTTAACACAGTGGGTCTACTGCATGCTGATGTTGCCCGGATCAATGCACTTTGAACCTTTGCCCGAACACTGTTAGGTCTTGACTGCTTAGCCTCACAGTACCACAGAAGTCCTGCAATAGGGTCACCACTTTACTGTGCTTTATCAGGATGCACATTTTAGCAAGGGGCAAACTGAGACTTGAGGGTTTAAATCCAGTCTTACAGTCCTACTGTCCTTCTCTTCCTGCCACAATAAAGCTGAGATGTGAACTCACGAGTCACCCAGGCCACAGTTCTACTTGACATCGCCATGGTTACGTTAGATGTCTAACCCTGTACCTTCGATCATTTGGGATAATCTCCTTCTCCCAGAAATGATGTCTGAATAGCAGACCTACTGGACACTTTCCTGAGTGTTCACCACTTTGGGGAAACTCCCTGAAGTTTATAACATAATGCCATAAAGCAGCACTGCTCAAAGGGGTGCAGCAATTCCTGATGGACATAGGGAAGATGACGGAGGCATAGAACATATGTTCCAGATCCAGGCTCCTGGGATGCATTTCCACTTCAGGCTGTCTGAATTAAACTGTCTGCCTGATAGATGGGTTGTCATGTAGAAGCACTTGGCATATCAGCCAAAGGAAAGAAAGAACCGGCTCCTGAGTGTTGCCCTCTGACCTCTACACATGCGCTGTAGTCCATACATATCCGTATACCTATCGCATATGCAGCAATATAATGATCATAAAAGGAGTAATGATAATCAAACTTAAAATTGCATGTCCCAGTTTGGAGGAAAAAAAGTATGAACTCTTTGAGGGAGTAGAAAAAAGCACAAGAGGAAGCGATAGCACTGAGAATTACAGAGAAACCCATTGTGAGTTGTCGACTCAGTGTGGGAAGCCACTGTTGTCCTCGTGAAAAATGAGGATGTAACAACCACTTTCATGATCTGAGGATGGACCTAGGGAATACGCAGCAAGGGGCGGTAAGTGGTTTTCTTTCGCTTTTTAAGCCGTTTAAATTGTGTGTGTCTATGTATATCTGTATGCCTGTGTGAGTCTGTGTGTGTGTGTCTCTCTCTCTCTGTGTGTGTGTGTGTGTGTGTGTGTGTGTGTGTCTGTCTGTCTGTCTGTCTGAGTGCAGATGCTGACAAGGGCCAGAAGAGGCGTAGGATCCCTGAAGCTGTAGGTACAGGTGGCTGTGAGCTCCCTGCTATCAGTCCTGAGAACCAAACGTGTCTCCTCTGCAGGAGTGCCAACTCCCTCTCCAGCCCAGTTAAACGTGTTTAGGCAGACAGCATGCACTCACTAAGCTAGCTGTCACTGTCATCATTGTGACATCTATATGAGCAGCCATATCGAATCTCAAAGATCAGCTGAGACTAGACAGCAGAATAAGAGAATTGAGGAACTTTTTTTTTTTTGGCTTTTTTTTTTTTTTTTTTTTTTTTTTTTTTTTTCACAGCACAGAGGAGACACGGAGAGTGTCTATGAAGCACAAAGCATTGTATGCCAACATCAGAAGCTTGTTTACGGAGGATCTCTGCAAACCGAAGCAGAGGGCAGAACCAAGCCTGGCTAATTAGCTGCACTGCCTTATGCCATGGGGCTCAATGCCCCATGCCGCACGGCTGTCGTGTTTAGGAGCTGGAACCGCAAAGTCAGCTAGAACTGACACCCACAGGAAAGAAAAAAAAGAGTCCTGGAAGAGGAAGGTGTAACTTGGAGTGTCCTGGAAACAGAGGTGCAAGGCCTGGGGTGCTGTGTGTGCTGCGAAGCCATGCCCACTCACAGTGGATGAGCAAGTTGGCTTTCTGGTTGATTTCTTTGTCTGGGCAGCTGGAAGATGGGCACCCTGTTGTCATCTCTCAGTCCCTGGTGCTCATGTGTTGCTCTCAAACCAGATTGGAAAGCAGGTTTTCTCATAAGACAAACAAGCCTCAAGTGCCTTTGATCCAGCCTGTCTGTTGGAGAAGGGGACTTGCTCTTTTGTGTTCTTCAAAGATGTGGCCTTTATTTGGCATTTCTCCATCTCAATTTTAACTCATTTGAAACGATCCCCCCGAGGGAGGGGCTGCATATGTCTACCGCTGTGGCAGCCCAGGAGGAGATGGGAAATGGGCCCCGGCTCAGCCGCACGAAGCTGGGGCCGGGAAGGAATGTGAGCAAAGTTACAAGCCGACAGAAAGCTTGGGTCCCATTCTACACTGATACAGAAAGGCACTGGCCTCTGGACACTGCCTTCTGGATGTGATGACATCTTTGTTTATTCAGAGAAAGAACAGGTGAGCAGGCTAGAGCCAAGAGGGAAGGGAAGAGGTGGGATCCCATAGGCATGGTGTCCCCAGCCAAGCTCCCATTCTCAGCATCACAGAGGAGTAAGATTCTGAAACCCTGATGCTCTGTTTCCTGCCCTGTGGTGGTAACCATTACAGCGCTTATGTCAGCGCTTTTGATAACACCACCAAGTCTCGTAGGAGAAGAAACATGTATTCTATGCTAATTTGACACCACTTGCATTATCACCATTCTGTCTACATCCTCCTCAGGACTCTAAAGGACTCACATCACACGACAGGAACTGCAAGGTGTGTAAAGAGTCCAGCTTGTGTGTTGCCCCAGTTCATGAGTTGGGTTGTGGGGGATGTAGGGGGTACTTAGATATGGTCTTCAATTTAGATCCTGTGCCTCAGTCTTGCAGCCTGTAGAATGGGATGCACTGGGCTTCTGTGGTACATTGGTAATGTTCTCTGTTGTCACATTGCCCAACCTGGGTCTGGAGGACTTTCTAGTCACCACTCTATGAGTGGACTAAGAAAGGACACTCAGAGCAAAGGCGGCATGTCCAACATACAAGCTCAGCTCCTACAGAACCTCCTAGGATGTGTTGGCTGGCAGACCTTGGTCAGTTACTATTCTTGAGAAGCTCAGACCCCAGCAGATCTGGCTATGGTTGAGGTGAGGCCCCTAGCTTGGGGGAAAACAACGTAAGTGGTCATCAAACACTCTGAAACCAATACAAACAGTATTTTAATGCTTTTAATAAGAGAACCCACCAACAGCAAATATCACATTTTTAATTCAGTCAGACCTAGTGGTGTATATTCCCAGCTACTCAGGAGCCTAAACTAGGAGGATCACAAGTTCAAAGTCAGCCTGGACCACAGATTGAATTCAAGGCTAGCCTGGAGAACTTAGTAAAGCCAAGTCTCAAAACAGAAGTAAACAGAAGGCAAGAGATGGAACTCAGTACTGTCAGTTCAATGTACCTGACTTTAGAAAGCCCACACTGGGTTTAATTTTCATTCATTGGCCCAGCTCCTTATAAAAAAAAAAAATGTTTCTTTGATAACTGTCAAACACAATTAAAAAAAAAAAAAAAACAACCTACGTCATTTACAAGATTCATCTCGCTACCCCCGCAGAAAAAAATAAATAAACATATTTTTCAAGCAGAAGCGAAATATCAACCTCACTTGCCACTTGGGCTGGAGATAGGAGCATCACATAAGAAATTTCAGCTTGCGTCCAGAGCTGTCTCTTCCTGGCAAGTTATGCTGTTGGTCTTGCTGGGTGAAATTCATCTGATTGATTGATGTGTTATTACCTCTTACAGGTGAATTATCTCGGGAGTGCCAGCTATTGTAACAAGTGTTGCGTGTGTCTGACAAAGCCAGGCATTGTTTCCACTGCCTGGCCCACGTAGGAGGTGCGTGAGCCTGATGTCATGTGCTTGCTCTTAATCATCCAGTCTGTTATAGGTGGCTTCTGTGAAGGCCCATGCATGCATGGGTGTGCAGACCCGTCTCAAACAGCCATATCGCTAGCTTCATTGAGAAAACAAAAATTCAAGAAGGCATTTTTGCACGTATTCATCACCAGATCTAGCAAGTATCTTTACTGGTCCCTGACAGCTTGTATCCTGAAAGCTTGAAGTCCAGTGGAGGGCACCACTGGAGGGCTGCAGGAACTCTGTGAAGTGGGGTTAAGTTTGAGGAAGCCAGTGACAGGGGGCAGAGTCTTGGCAGTTTGCTTGGTTGCCCCTCAGTTTGACCTTGGATGTATTTTCTCTTTCCCTTCTATACTTTCTTTTTTTCCCACATTCTCCCTCCCCTTCTCTTCTCTCTGCTTTCTAGCGACCACGAGATCAGCAGCTCCCTTTTACCCATGTTCTGTACCACACTGCTCTGCTTTGTGGCAGGTCCAGAAGGAGCCATACATGTAACCTCTTCAAGTGTTATCCAAAATCGCCCTCCTCTGAGGTTCTGTGTATCCCTCATACACAAAGCACATGGTAAGAATTGTAAGGGATGTAAAGTGTCCAGGACAGAAAACTAACTCACACACGGGACTTAAAATAAACACCAGGAAACAGAGCTCAGTGCTGTGTCTGCTGCCAGACGAGTAACAAACACAATTAAGTAAAGCTCAGCCTTATACAGGGAAGGAATTCTGACCCATACTACAACACTGGCAAGTGTTCCCTAGGATAAGCCTCCAAATGATAAGCAAAACATGGTGCCCCATAAGGGACAGGTCAAAGGACTGAGGTGATACATGCTGAAGGCAGAATTACAGTGACCATGCCTGGGAGATGGGGACAGGAAAATTGTCCAATGGCTAGAGAGTTTCAGATGGGCAAGATGAAAGACCTGTCACCTAATAGTACACACACGCACTATTGAGGATGCACTTGAAATAGTTAAGAAAGTGAAGTCACCATTATAGGCTGTCGTATCTTTCAGATCAGCAATAGACCCTGATGCTCTGAGCCTGCCTCCCTCGCCTCTACACCCACTCACAGTGCGTCCCCTGTGCAGGGCCTGTCTAGGAGGCCTCTATGTTCATTCATATTCTCTCTGCATCTCACACCCGTCCAGTTCCCAGCATCCACCCCACAAGGGCTGCTGTGCACAGGCCTTCACAGTCACCACAGGCGATGATCTGAAGCACTTAGCAGAGCCTTCCCTCCAACCCGTCTTAGTCCCTCTCAGTCCTTCGCTTTCCACCTTCTCGGGAAACAGATCTGCGGCTTCCCTTAACGCCTCCTGTTCTGTCCCCTTGCTTACATTCTCCAAAAACAGCACCTTTGATCCAGCCACCGTCTCCTCCATTCTAGACTGTTAAACTGCAACAGTCTGTTTCCATCAGACCCTCCCCCACTCTCCATGTTCCACGCAACAGCTGGTGATCTTTAAATAATGTAAAGTGGAAAGACATTATGCCTCTTCAAGCCCTCTAGTGCTTGCCAATTGTGTACACACACACACACTCGCGCTCATGCATGTGCACACACACAGGCACATACACACACTCATACATATGCACATACAATCATGCACAGCATACACAGACACACACATCATACACACAACATATATACACATGTGCACGTCCACTCACACACACAGTCAATACACATGCACACCCCCTCCCCCACACACACACTACCTCTCACAACCTCAAGTGCTCAGCAGGTTCCCGCATTCCAGCCCCTTCATTCTCATCACTCTTGTTTCCCACTCTAGGCAGTTTCCCCCACGCCTGCTGTTTCTGTGGCTGGCCCTTTCCTTTCATTTCTACATCCACCTATCAGTGAATTCCCATGGTCTCCCGGAAGAATCCCAGCACAGTCACAAGTTACCTGGCCTTTAACACCAGCCTTCCTTCTTTCAGGCTTTGTCCATATAACACTGTTTTCTGATCATTTCCTTCTTTCGCACACGGGCATTTATCCATTCATAAAATGCCTTGAGTTCCTCCGATATATTATATGACCTTTTCAGCCAGGAATTAGAACCACCCCCGCCATCACACTATATCTCCAGGAAAACAGAAGACAGCCTCTTGCGGTGGTGGTGGTTGGTTTTGGTTGTCAGCTTGACCGAATTAAGCGACGCTTAGGAGAGGGGTGCACAACCTTTTCACACTGACATTTTGCTTGGCCACATTCATAGCTCTCCTGAGAGGCTTATGAGGTACAGACTGTGGGGTGAACTCACCTGGCTTAGGAGGCCAGTGAAAGATACACTTTTGAGTGTGTCTGCAAAGGTGTCAGCCACACCATTCTATAGAGCTGGGTACTTGTACAAATGAAAAGGGCAGAAGACAGATAACCAGTAAAACACCAGGATTCCATTTCCTCTGCTTTGCTTTCTGGTGTACTAACACATGAGAAAGCAGCTGCTACCTGCTGCAGCTGCCATGGTGCCAGCCACTGCCACTACTGTCTGCCACAATGTGAGCCCAAGTAGACCCCTTCACCTTAATTTTCTTCTCTCAGGCTCTTGGTCACAGCAAGAAGAAACATGACTCACACAGCCCGAGCAAGGATTTCTTGAAGGGTCTTTCTGAACAGTCTATGGTCACATGGGGCCAGGAGGGGGCATGGTAAAAGTGAACATCTACATACACGTCTGCAAATCCTCCTGTGTGTATCAGATGAAAGAAGTCTCCCAGCCCACGGTCCTCAGAGCCCAGCATACTCTGCCTTGCTGGCAGAGACTCTGTCCTACTTTCTACTGAGGTTGGACAGATGAGCACACCCCCAAACTTTCCTTGAGACTACCGCTTGGGCTCATCCTGGCTACTGGGAGCCATGGTCTATATGTTCGCGTGCCCTATAAAGTTCACATGTTACAACCTAATAGCCAATATTACCCAATTGTATAGAAAGCCAGAGCACTTAGGAACTCACTAGAGCATTCACGGTATAAGTAGTCTCACAAAAGACATACAACAGGTACCTTTTTTTATTTTTTATTTAAAAAAAAAAGCAATAGTAATTTATTTCAGCTATCAATTGACACATCTAGATTTGTCCAATAAGGAAGTCTCCTTTGAGGGACTTCGCACAACAGATTGGCCTGGGAGGGGTTTTCTTGGCTGATGACTGACAAGATGTTGGTGGAAGGATGTGGCTCCCGCTCTAGGTAGTACCATACCTAGGCTGGAGGACCTGAGCCTCACAAAAATTCCAAATTATACACAAGCCTTTGAATGAACTGGCAAGCAGTGTTTCTCCATGGTTCGGCATTGAATTTTTGTCCTGAGCTCCCTTGGTGATGAATTGTGATGTAAAAGTGTAAGCCAAACAAAAATTTTCCTTCCCCAGGTTGCTTTTCTTCATGGTATTTATCACAATAACAGAATGAAACCGTAATACAAGTCCCTCAGCAGACATGGACTCTGCTAGAGCCATGACTTCCCAGCCCCCTAAAGTGTGTATAATAAATTCACACTGTTTTGGAATTACTTCATTGCAGAGATATTTTATTATCACACCTTGAACAAATTAAGACTATCTGTCTTCACGGGTAGGTCAAAAGCTGGATGCAATAGTCTACCGAACAGAGGTACCTGAGGAGAGAGAATGCTAAGGGGTGGGGGGTGCTGTGCTGAGAGGCAGGAGGATATAAGCAGTCTAGGGGCCTCTCTGACAATATGGTGGAGAAACAGAGCATCCCATGTCTTTTAGTTTCAGACAGACTCCCTATTATGTAAAGTCAGATCTACAAAATGTAGGTGTGACACCCATGTATTTGAGAAGCTGAATTTTCCCCTGAGACAGTCCTGTGTGGTGGAGTGGACCCTTATGTAGTGATTGGGTTGACTTTGTGCCAATGTAACAAAATATCTGAGAAAAACCAACTTGAGGTAGGAGGATTAGAGTAAGTATATCACGCTGAGAGGGATGGTATAGTAGGGAAGCTAACCTCACAGAAGAAAGAAAGGAAAGAGGAGAGAAGGAAGAAGGGAGGGAGGGAGGGAGGAAAGAGACAAGGAAACAGAGACAGAAAACAGAGAGAGCCGCCTCCACTACCAGGGTTTCTTTTTCATAATTGCTCCTATATGTCTGCGCCTCTCTTACCTTATTCTTTCTAGAAAGAAAAGTCCTTCATAGAGACTTTTCTGAGATATGCTTGACTGATCTCCTAGGCCTTCTCAGGCCAATCTGTATGCAAACAGTACAAGGTCAAACACCACCAGATATTAGGACTATCATTTGGATTAGGCACAGACTACTGGGACACCAGAAGGCCAGTGATCAAGGTGAGTCCTCTATATTTTAAATAATGTCCTATAAAATAGGTATAATAAACAAAATACCAGTGCTATTAATAAAAGACAAATCTCTGTGCCCAGTTGATTCTGTCCCACTTACGTTATCACATGCTGAACTCTACCTTAAATGATATTTGTTGAGTAGGTGCCTAAAGCATATTTGTCCCTCATGTCCTTTCTCTTCACTAGACCTCTGTTACTGTCTTCATTTCTCAGCTGATGCACCTGAAACTTGGAGAACATGTAAGTCATGGCATCCAGCTTTGGCAGCTAAGCATATTCTGCAAGAGTCCAAGGTTGATATTTTTACTGATGCCCCAGGAAGTGTCCCTCAGTAGTAGTCTTGATGGCTCTCAGATGGAAACTAATACAGATGCCAGAGGAAAAGGGCATGAGATTCCAGTATTCTGATTTTGCTCTGAAATCTTCCCCTCTCAAAGTATGATTCCTGAACGCCTACCTGTCTGAGCATCATCTTGGGGTTATTTCTTTTCCAATAAGCTTGTTTATATCAGTCCTGACATGGAGCCAAAAGTCATGAGTGGCCCAGCAGCCACAAGACCCACTGGTTTTGACTAAATGAACCTAGATGAATACACTTGGCATCAGCAGAGGCATCATCCAGTTTGTAAGGAAAAAAGGCAGAGAGACGTAGCTAGCTGCTGGAGAGCACTGGGTGGGTGTGCTACCTTGTAGGCAGATCCTTGTGGGTTTCTCAAGTCTATTGGGATGCAGTGCACTGTGTCACTGAAAACTGATGCTGGCAGGTAGGCAAAGCCATCATGTGCACCTTTATGTCACTCCAAGATTTTTCCTCATGTATATGCTAAATCTAACTTCTTGAAGGAGCATGCAATTGGCCCATGTTAACGAAAGGTACTAGGTTCTTATGCAACGTTTGGCAGAGGCCAGATCCTCTCATGGGTCAGCTGTCCTAGATAGAAGCACACAAGAAGTAACAAATGTGGAGAGTGAAAGGAGTGTAGGAAAGAAAAGAAAAGAAAAGAAAAGAAAAGAAAGGCAGTGTTTTTTTATCATTCCCATTGATTTTAATTTTACCAGGCTTCTTTTCAAAGATCCTCTCTTGGAGTGACAGCTTGCCTGGGGGGCTTTATAGAGTTAAATGCATCTTCCCAGCTAAGGCTGTCAGTCATTCTGTACTGCAAAGGAAGCCAAAGGAGACCCATGGAGATGAGGTTCCAACCCTGCGGCCAAAGGGAGCAGCCTCTGTGCACCAGCTGTGTGGACCATGAGCGCCAAGCACAGCATCCCTGCTAGAGGCTCACTCCCTTCTTCATCCCAGGGTCAGATACCACTGCCTCCAGCCCAGGGAGCTTGCATGGCTTCCTTCCAACTGCAGACTCAGCACCTTCCTGCTGTCATCAGCGGAACTGCCAGCCTCCCTCACAGCATGTCAGCCTTCTGGCACCCCAGGCACCAGCATGGCTGGTGGGAAGAGATGGAGCAGCCTGACAACCCACCTCCTCAGAAGGCATGCCTGGCTGTTTCTAAGTCCGCAGTTTTTGTATTCTTAAGCTTGTGGACTGGTTTAGCTGCTGTTTCCAATATATGTTCCTAGGGGCCTATTGCCCTCACATGAATACAAGCCACTGGGCAAGGACCATTTTGACCGAGGATTTACTAAGTCCAATGTTTTGGTTCAAGCTCCTGAAGAGAGCAGCAGCATCTCACAGTACATACCTACCCATGCAGAGTAATCCACACTGAGCATGAAGAGGGAAGACAAACAGAGATGCAAAGAAAGTGCACAGGGAGACCAACAGAGAGGACTGTTGCACACAGCTAGCAGAGAGGTTTCTGTGCTCCATTCCCATATCTCTCTCAGATCTTCCCACTAGCCCATTTTCAGCTTATACATCACTATTACATGTTCTGTTTGTAAGTAGTCTCCCAAAGGGCTCACTAGCACCCTTTACTTCTCTTCTTATGAACCATGATATACTTCAATGTGCCACAGATAGACAGACAGACAGACAGACAGACAGACAGATGGACACAGACAGACAGACAGACGGACAGACAGACAGGCAGATAGGCAGGCAAATAGATAGAAAATAAACTTGATAAGCCCTTAGTTATATAGATGATAAACAAATAGATAGATGATAGATGCTACAGAAACATACACAGAGAGAACACAGATGATAGAGACATAATTAATGATAGTTGATATTAATACACATATAACTAGATGATAGAGGTGTATAAAAGAGATGAAACTTATTATCGATATAGAAAAATCAATAAATAAGTAGATGATACAGATAGAAAAAGGAGGTATGGGAGAAGTAATTTAGAAGATAAATATATTTAATATGATAGGCAGATGAGTGAATCTGTAAATGGAGGCTATGCACTGTAGATAGCAATCCAGCTGATGGATAGATAGTGGATGGATCGATAGGTGTAGATCATAGTTGGCTTACAGATGCAAATATAGACAGATGAGATAACAAGTAATAAACAGACAGGAAGATAAGTAATAAATGATAGTTTGATAATAGATGATTGAGCAATAGCTGTTAATAGATGAGATAGATCCCAAAGACATCTGCTAGGTAGATGACATACATGATAGATAGGTTATAGATAATAGATATGAGATTTACATTTCAATATCTTGAAAACCCAGTCACTGCATAATTTTAACCCATCTCTTGGGATTTCACCACTCCCTGCCCTTCTCATCAGCCCCAGTGATAGCATAGATATTCTCCCTTTGCCTTATCCAGAGACCCTTGGGAACCCATCTCCTAGGATGGTGTCAGTAGGATCAGGTAACTCCTGCCGCTTTCTCTCTGCTCCTGGTCTGTCAGGATGTGGAGAGTCAAACACTCCCAGTCAGCAACCGAGCTGCTCTATGCTGCCTTCCCCACTTTGATGAACTAACTCCCCCAAAACCATGGAAAAAATAAGCCTTTCATCCCTTGGGTTATTTGTGTCAGACACTGTGCCTGCAGTAATACGGAAGTAACTAAAACTCAGGTCACTTAGGAATTTGGGGCTAGGGATATTGAGATGGGGCAGTTCGTAAAGGCTCTTGTTGCAAAGACTGAAAACCCAAGTTCAGGCCTCTGGAACCCACATGGTAGAAGGAAAGAACTGACTTCAGCAAGGATTCCTTTGACATACACATGCCCAGATACCTCCCAAAATATAAGCATATGCTCAATAAGTAAAGAAAAATGCAATAAGAAATTTCAAAGGACCTGGTACTAAATCATACATGATGCTAATAAATTCTACGTCTAGTTTCTTACTTTTCTTCAGGCAAACAATTTAACTGCCCCATGCCTTCGTTTTCTAGCCTCTGCCACGGGAACATTCAAAGCACCAAATTATAGTTTTAAAAAAGTTACATTAGTAACTATGAATGGGATTATAGAGTTATTACATTGGCATCTCTACAGAATAAGCCATGATCCTTGCCATTCAACCCAATTATATTTAATTTTTAAATTATAAAAATATGGTTGCTTCTTAGTTGTCTTATTGTTAAGATAAAATACCCGAAAGGTTTATTGACTGCAATGTTGAGAAGATATGGCTTTCATGCCTAGAAGACCCCGCAACAGGAGACAGCTGGTCACCTAGTGTGTGTAGGCGGGAAGTGGAGTGGGGGAGGTGCTGTTTGCATTCTCCTTGTTCTCATTTATTAAATTGTTAATGCCAGGATCTCAGCCACATTCAGGATGGTGTTTCCTCTTTAGTTGCCTGGAAATGTTCTCATAGACAATCCAGAGGGGAGCCTCCCAGATGACTCTAAATCAAGTTGACAAAGAAGATGGACCCTCACAGCTCCCCATACTTGTATTTTCTTAAAACAAACAAACAAACAAACAAACAACAACAACAACAACAAAACTCCTCAGAGGAAGGATAGCAAGCTACCAAGAAGAGACTTGATACCCTATGAGCATATATAGGGTGAGGAGGTCCCCCTCAGTTACAGTCATGGGGGAGGGGAGTAAGGGGAAAATGGGAGGGAGGGAGAAATGGGAGGATACAAGGGATGGGATAGCAATTGAGATGTAATATGAATAAATTAATAAAAAAATTTAAAAACTCAACAAAACCTAGCTGTGTCTATATTAGGGCTTTCTCGTCCCAGATTCTTTATTGTTTACCCCAGTAGAAAAAAGTAAGGAACTTTATTTAGTAATTCATTCCCCTCTGTCTGAAATGTGTCCCACAGGGAGGTAGCCTGAATCGACCCGCTAATCCTCCAGGAAGGCTTTACACTGTCTTCCCACCGCTGACCCTAAGGGTGGCCATAGAAATTGACAGGTGGTCACTTAGCTGTCAGTCATTCAAAATGCCATTTATTTATTTATTTAAAGATTTATTTATTTATTATTATGTACACAGTACTCTGCCTGCATGTTCTCCTCCAGGCCAGAAGAGGGCACCAGATCTCATTACAGATGCCTGTGAGACATCCTGTGGTTGCTGGGAATTGAACTTAGGACCTCTGGGAGAGCAGTCAGTGCTTTTAACCTCTGAGCCATCTCTCCAGTCCCCAAATGTCATTTATTAAGCACCTAGTACACACCACGGACTGCGCACTTACCCTGTGCAACAGTTGCTGTGTTTGATCTTCCGAGGTATTAATCTGGATTAACTTTATAAAGAGGGAAACAAGCTTAATGAGGTTAAGCAGTGGCTGAGCCAGGATCTCACAGTGGTTGGTGGGCAGGGACTTCAACTCCTTCAGACCAAGGCCTTTTCGGCTTTAAGCTTTTTACTAAGGAGTGCTGAAAGGCTTACCAGCAGGAGAGGGATAGTCAGAACCTCTGGGCCACATTTCAGGAGAGACACCCTTTGTCAACACATATCTCTAACCCCTTGAGACAAAGATTTCATCAATAAAAATATAAGCTATTTTTCTTTTTGAAACAAAGCAAAAACAGCTAATAGACTAACTTGAGAGCAGTGTTAGGCTTACTGCAGACTGAATGGGATGTATAAAAATTTCTCGGTCTCTGCTGTCCCAAAATGTCACAGCTCCCTCAGACCAGCAGCTTCCACCAGAGTGATACATTTGCTAAAACTGATGAGGCAACATCACAAGTCATTGCCATGTTAAGCTCATCATGTACTCAGGGCTCACTGGGTGTGTGTTTTATGAATTCGGATGAAGGAAGGCAGGCGGGATGGGCGTGGTGACGTATACCTGTAAATCTAATGCTTGGGAGGTGGAGGCAGAGGGGAAAGAGTCAAGGTCATGTTTGCCAATCCCCCGTATGGAATTTCCCGTGTTCCTCACTCACTCACTCATCCATCCCTTGCCCAGAATCTCCCCACCCCCCAGAGCAGGAATCTTTCAATGTCCCCTGAGCGTTGCCTTTTCCAGGATGCTGTAGAGTTGGTACCGTGTAGTCTATTACCAAAACATGAGTTTTACCTAACAATGGAAGGTGTTTTCATGCCTTTGTAAATGGTTCAAGATCTATAGGATACATTTAACAATGGATCAGTGACCCAGGCAAAGTGAGATAGCCTTTGTTGCCTCTACCTTTTCTTGGTGGCATTCCAGCTAAAAGCCAAGTCTTCAGACAGCATATTTTTTATCTTTAAACTCCTATAAAAATAATCACCCTTTCACTCCTATCACCTCAAAATTTTAAAACATTCTTAAACAATAAAATTATTGCTTAAATCCTCTAAGTTGGACTTGCTCTAGAGCAATAGAGGTGCTGTACAATTATTCAAAGAAGGACCTTAGGGTATGTAGCAATGTACACTGTGATTTGGTACCAATCCCAGGCTGGAAATCCCTCAAGCTGCTTACCGAGTGGTGGTTTCTCAAGCCTTCAGTGACGGAGGGAGGATAGGCATCTCCACGGAAGGCAGAGCATGCATGCTGCATGCTTGGGTTTTGAATAAAGGCCTACAGAGCTGGTGCCCTGGCTGAGAACCAGCATCCCTACTCTTTTGTAGGAGATTTTACTCAGGAAACTGGGCAAGATCAGACAGCCCCACCTCTACTCTACCCAAGTCTCATCACACATTAAACTGAACTCTCTTCACAGTATGACCTCTCAGCTTCTTCTGAAATCAAGTGAAGACAAATTTACAAAGAAGGCACGTGTTAACCTAGTAGGGCTAATCGGCAGTTTCTGTATTATCTTAGTTTCTATGTCGGTGGGTGTGATACAACACTCTGACAAAAGCAACTAAAGGGAGACAGTTCATTTCAGCTCACAGTTTCAAAGTACAGACTGCCTCGGTGAGGGAGGCTCAAACAGCTGGCACCGCAACCACCGACTGTAACAGAGAGCAGTGACTGCATGCTGATGCCCACCTTTCTTCATCCACTTACAGACAAGGATTCCAGACAGTGAGTGGCTATTCCTACCACAGTCAAGGTAATCCCACACAAGCCTGATTAGAGGACTTTTCCCCCAGGCAAGCCTGCATCCTGTTGCTAACCATCACATAAGGCTGGGTAAATTGTGGGCCACTGGTAAAGGATTGCTCCTTAGCCCTGTGGATTTGAGCATGCTCGAGCCTGTGTTGCCTTACACGGTAGCTTTGGTGACATATTCACTCACAGATATCATGATGAGACCTCCCTGAGTTTAGAGTATTCTCTGATTTCAATCTCTGGCGATTACTGTAAAAGAGCAGGGGAGGAGGAAGGCGTAAGAAAGCCTCACTAAACAGTGGTGAAACTGGATTCAGTACACCACAAAGCAAGGAATCCCTGGACACACACAAGCAGGAAGAGGTGAGCTTTCGGTTCTCCTCGAGGTCTGTGGCCAGGACATGACCACAAGATTGGTGGCTCTGAAATTCTGACCTTTAAAACCATGAAAGACGTGGTCGTTCTAAGCCATCATGCTGAAGGCAGTTTGGACCAGCAATCACTAAAAAACAATATACACATTCACAATGATTTTAAATGGACCCAGGGCTCTGCTCTATTGTCAGGACTCTGTCTCCAGTGCAAACTCTGACTTCTGTGGTTGTCCTGTCTCGAACGAGTTCTTACCACAAGGCTAGAAAAGGCACCCAGCAAAGTCAGGGATGACAGCCTATGCCCACCATGCCAGATAATCATGGTATCCTCATTGGCCTGGCTTGGCAATGTTCTGCCTGTGAACGGGGATCAGCTGATTAAAGGAATCAAAGACTAGTACTGTACTTCACTCTTGGGCCATAGTGAGAGTTGGAGATAAGATGCCAGCATGAGGACTTGGTTCTCTGTGCAGAAGACAGGGGAGAGGAGAGAGATGAAAGAGATGAAGCAGAGAACAGAGCAGCCATCTCTTCTGCAGTCCGTGCGGCTGGAGGAGGTACAAGAGGCAGGGAGAAATGGATACAGGAGAAAGTAGTCCTTAAACCAGCCAGGGAAACTTGGTGCCAAAAGCACATAGTTACCATGAGAAACAAAGGTGCTCCCTGGAGATCAAACCCAGCAACGTGATTTTACTTCAACTTCGGCAGCAGCTCTACTGTGACACGCTTAAAGGGAAATTTTTAAGACAACCCAAACCCAGCCTACAGAACATCCACTCACACCCCACAGTCATCCCATGCATCCAAAAACAACTGTTTTCTGAGATTAAAAGCAGAGAAAGTCACATGTGCCTGCACTGGCCCCCTCCTCAAAACTACTGCTTTGTAGAATGTGCCTGTCACCCAGAACTGAACAAGATGAGCTACTTTTAAAACAAAGTCTAATGCCAGGTGGGTATTTCACAGCTGAGGAGTCATGGGCTTCTAACTCATGGAATTCTTGAAAAGGTGAATTTTAATTTCCTAAAAGACAAAGCCAGGGGAGAGAGAGAATGCATATCTTCCTGCTCTTAAGAACTATGATATTACTGCAATGGTAGAGTTTTAGTCGGAGAAATGACTCCGATTATGATTAATATTCTCTTTATAATTAATTCAGAATCTTATTAAAATCAAACTTTTATAACTTTACATAGAACCACACGGCCTATGTCAGGATGGAGAAAAAGCTTCACCATTAATTTTCACCTGTATCCTTTCTCACAAAAAAAAAAAAAAAGAAAAAAAAAAAAAAAAAAAAAAAGAAAAAGAAAAAAGGCAATAAAGAAAAAAAAAATCCTCCTTGAAAATTATCAATGCTGGGCCACCCTCATCTCCATAATGACACAATTTTCAATTCACGCCTCATTTTCATTAATGTTTCTGGCCATAAATTTTTAAGCATATGATAAAAAATTTCTGAAGCGGCATAAAACTAACATGAAGCGGGAGTTCATTAGCACGTGACCCTAATTAGAAATTCCATATTCACTTGCCATTGCTGCTGCTGCCGTGCCTCTCCCATATCATCGTCACATCTCTACCCTGCCTGTGCTCCAGGAACTCGGGGAGGAAAGCACGGCTTTCAGTGCTGTCCTTCTCCGGCTTTGCTTGGAAAAACGATATGACCCACGTGTTTCCACTGTTGTTGAATAAGTCAATAGACAATTGTATTCCAGGATGCCTTTTGTGTCACAAATTATCTGGAAGAATTGTGGGAAGGTCCTTTGCCCAGTGCTTCATTAATGATACAGGATCATAAAAGGGGGGTGGGGGTGGGGGGGAAATATGCTGACTCTGTCTATTTCCTAATGTTGGGTGATAAAATGCTACTTCAGAATTCAGAAGGTTAAGTTCTAATGTGTATTTTGAATAGAGTGTGTTGGAATAATTGCCTCATAAACCAAAGCATTGCCCAGCCTGCTAATGGCTGTAGAGTGCAGGGCTCAGCAAAGACGGCCAAGCTTACTGGAAAAAGTGCTGTGCCTCAACTTTTGTAGCTCTCCTATATTAAGTTAGCTTTCCCCTCCCCTTTGCTTTTCAGAAAAGAAATGAGATCCCATCACCCATTTTCGCAGCTCAGATATGGGAGGACTTTGGCATCTGTGGGAGCTAGAGATGGGACCTTAACTGTGCATCTTTGTCCCTGTGTATCTGTGTGCATCTCCTCCCACCCCTCCCAGTGGACTTGGGCTGGTCCTGCCTAAACCAGAGACTATTTGGGGAGTGATTCTAGTGTGATATTTTTTCCCCTCTGGAAACATGCAGTGAGGGTGGGCCGTGACCCTTTAACACAGTTTCTCATGTTGTTGTGACACCCGGCCCTAAAAGTATTTTCACTGCTACTTTATAATTGTAATTTTGCTACTGTAATGAGTTGTAATGTAAATATCTGAGATCCAGGCTATCTGACATGTGACCTCCTGGGAAACCGTTGTTGGACCCCGATAGGGCCCATGACAATGGGTGGGCTGTGACTGCCATATTGTGAGGGAACCCAAGCTACCTCAAGGCTAAGCTGTGTAGGAAGAGAGATGCCCGGGTTATCACTGAGTTATTTCATGCAAGCGAACCCATGACCTATTATACAATTGAGAGAGAGAGAGAGAGAGAGAGAGAGAGAGAGAGAGAGAGAGAGAGGGAGAGAGAGAATTCTTAGATCCTATGTGCTATCAGAACTTTCTGGCAACTTCGGCTCTGAACCACAGCACAGCTTCACCCTCAGAAATATTCAACTGAGCCCAACCAATCCTCAGAAACACAAAGGAAGACTGTGATTATTCTCAAAGACCATACAGCTCAGCAATACCAGAATGTACACCTGAGCAGAGGCAAGAAGCAAACAACTCAGATTTACCTTGGTTTCCAATTCCCTTCCCCGTACTCTAGAGTCTTCAATGAACACATCTATTTGACAACTTCCTATACACACACACACACACACACACACACATGACTCTGTCTCCTGGCAAATTCAAGGGTTTCCAGGAGCGTAGAGCAGAGCCTGACCACCCTCTGCGTCTCAGCCTCACAATGAAGACACCCAGAGTCAGCACACGCTAGTGCTTCACGACACAGGAGTTGGTAAGTGTGGATCCAAGTGTAAGAGTGTGAAGACACTATGCACCTGCCTCTATAGAGTCTCGCTCTTCAAAGCAGAGGCTCTTCCCTCTCTATTCTCCTCACCACGATCACCCCAGAAACAAAGGCAACTTGCTTCTGTGAAGCTTCTTCTGAGCAGGGCTCCCCCCCCCCCCATCTTCTGTAGGAGTTGACAGGCTGCCTCTGCAGCTCCCATTCAGGTTTGGGGAACAAAGCGGGGACAGCCACCTTAATGAAAGAAGGAGAAATCGCACCTTAATGAAAGAAGGAGGAACAGCCAACTTAATGAAAGGGAGGAGATTGTTCACGTCTTCATTAAAAGAGGTGTCTGGAAAGGGAACTGTGTGAAGTATGATTATTTTACTCTCTTAGTGTTCTGATGCAAGCAATAGAATACACCAGCCTATGACACCAATATGACACTGAGATGCTCAGAGGGCATGGAAGCCTGCCCTTAGAAGCAGCAAGGAGCCAGCAGAATCCCGTGATGCACAGATTCAGAGGGAGTGGGCTTATTGTAAGGAACAATAACCAGAGGAATGTTGAAAACCATTTTCAAAAAAGTTAATCAATTAGTCCAGAAGATGTGTGTATTGCAGGTGTGTATATATATATTTGTTTGTTCATTTTGGAAATTGGCCTCGATAGTTAAAGACTGAATGATAAATCTGCCTTTGTAACAAATGCCTCAAAAGAATCAGACTAATACCAGGAAAAAAAATACCTCCCAATATTCATTCCTCATCCACCCACAGCAGCCCATCTCATAAAGCGAGGTGGCTGAATATGGCAATTCCCAAAGGCCGTGGGACTTCAACCAGGTACCGTTGTAATTAATATGGCATGGCTTAGGACAAAGATGGGTGGTGCTAGTATTGTAGTTTATCTCCAGCACTATATCTTACTGAAAATTAATGTTTTAACAAAATTATACTTTCAAGTGTGTTTTGTTCCTGCTTGACAATTTATATCTGCACGGTATAAAAATTGCCAATCATTAAATTCAAAAGAAGGCCGTAGCTAAGCATGCCGGAACTGCTAATGGATGGCCACGTGTTATTGCAACTATAAATCAACTCTTCGGACCTTAAAATGCCATAAATAAGCATGCCTCTGTGTCAAAATTGGCAAGCTGACCAGAATCACCATGCTGATTTACGACATTCTACCTCTGTAATCTACGGGCTGTTGATCTGCCACTTTCTTCCTACATAAATATGTGAATAACTCTTTGACACCAAAATAAATCACAGCTACTAGATCTAAACTCTACCTTCAAAGATGCTTGGGAAGGTGATTGACGCTCTGGGTGTGGTCAGTTATTTGGGGCCTGTGGCTTGTTGAGAAGTTTTATTTATCCCCTGTCATTTCTGTAATATGCCCTGTTGGCTCAGCATCTCATCTTGATTTCTGACTGTAACCTATTGGCTAAGTAAAAAGGCAAACACTTACACATTATAGTTTACTTTTCTCCCATCAGAGTGTTATGGCTAGACTATGAATTTACCCCTCTGAAGTCTCATGCTTTGTTCTCTGGGAAGGAGACGGGACCAAAAAGATTCTACCTTTATCAATTATGAGCCCATTGAACAGTTCCTAGTGAATGAACTATTAAGTGGTGAGGCCCATTTGGAGGAGGTGGGTCACTGGAGCATGTCTTTGAAAAGTACATCTGGGGCCGGAAAGGTGGCTCAGTGGTTAAGAACACTGGTTGCTCATACACAGGTCCTGAGGTAAATGCCCAGCAACCAGATGGTGGCTCACAACCATCTGTAAGGAAATCTGATGCCCTCTTTTATCATGCAGGCATCCATGCAATAGAGAGTTTACATAAATACATACATACATACATATAATAAATAAATTAATATTTTTTAAAGAAAAGTACATCTGGTGCCTGACCCTCTCTTCCTTTCCCTACTTCCTGGCCACCATGATGGTCTTCATCGTTCCATGCTACATCACAAGGGTCCAGAACCATGAAGCTCAGTGACCATTGACCAAGGCCTCTGAAAGTATGATCCAGAAGAAGTCACTTAAACTGTCCTTCTTAGGTATTTG
Organism: Acomys russatus; assembly: GCF_903995435.1. Taxonomy (NCBI): domain Eukaryota; kingdom Metazoa; phylum Chordata; class Mammalia; order Rodentia; family Muridae; genus Acomys; species Acomys russatus. The sequence continues at coordinate 7,656,123 of NC_067161.1, forward strand.
TCAGAACAACAAACATTGAACCAACACAAGAAGATCATGATTAAGGAAGGAAAAGCCAAATGAACCCCCTGCCTTTAGCTGCCAATAGGAAGGACACTGAGTTATGCCCCATCAGTGTCCAGGTCTCCTGTGAATATTACTTGCACTAGTCTGATATCTTGATGCTCAGAATAAGTCTATAACGGTTAGCAGCATCACGTTATATATATGTGTGGGTATTGGATGGGTGTGGCTGTGTGTTTATAGAACTGTGTGTGATCTATAATAATAATTCTTCAACTGTCCCCAGGAGTGTATTTAGATATCTTGGACCACAGCTTAGCATCATTTATCACCTATTTACTTGAACTTAAATTAAGCTTTATTTAAGGCAAGATTCCAATGGGCAATAAAAATCTGAAAGCACGGATACATAACATATCTTTGCGAAGTACAAAAGAACACTAACCCACTTTTCCCCTCCAGCTAAAAGAAGCCTTGCAGCCATCTTGCTTTACCCAGTATAAAAAAATTTCAAAATGTTTTAATACAAGTGGCTTGATTTCTCTACTTGCAACTTGGAAACTGTCGTTGGAATGCAGTTTCAGGCTAGGTGAGAGCTCACAGTTCTTGCAGGAACATTTGCTTTCTTCAACTTCCCATAGATCTGACTTAAGTGCTTTGCAAATACAGCAGTTTTGAGTTTTGGCTCCTTTTTTTTTTTTTTCTACCCATAATTTTTTTCAGAGAATGATCTCTGAGCACCTTCGGTGATCTGGAGAGCTTCATTTTTACATAGACATAGATTTATGTAGAAATATAAATCTACAAAAATGAACAGAAATCTTCAATTTTCCCTCCTTAAAGATGGTAGCAAAGACTTTCTCAGAATTGCCCAGTTGACTTATGGAATGAGGCCAGCATTCTGCAGAGTACACCTGAGGCACAATGGGGGAAAGCACCTGCTTCCAGAAAGGGTGGAGAACTGTTTTCTCAGCATCATACACAATGCTCCTTTCCTCCCGTGTCTTTTTCTATAATGTTGATGTTCTCCCATCAAGTGGTGGAGCTGGTGGCCCTTTCCCTAGAACTCAAGAGACCTTGGCGTCTTAGCCACAGGATCCTTGGTGTTTATATTTTAGATGGAGGGTTGGCCTAAGGGATCAGGCATGAGTGAGGATGTCTTTAAAGCCATCCAGACTCTGCCCCTCTGGATGATTATAGGATAGTTCTGATTAAGAACCACCTTCCCGGGAACTAAGGAGGTGGCACAGTAAGAAAAGTGTTTGCCTGACTGACATGAAGACCTGGCTTAAATACCTAGGGGTGACAGAAAACATCTGTACTCTTACTGCCAGAGAGGTGAACACAGATGGATCCCTGGCACTGGCTATGAGCTCTAGACAAATGAGAGATCTTGTCTCCGAAGACAAGATGGCTGACTGTCAAGGAATGATGTCCAGAGTCATCCCCTAAAGTCTGCATGCATGTGCACATATGTGTGTGTCTACCCCTACACACACACACACGCACATACACAATATACACAAATAAATAAATAAATAACAAAAGGGCTAACCCCGTGGGCTGACTCAATAGACTCTTGGTGAAGACATATCAGGGTAGTTTATTAGGCAGTGGCAGTTTTCTGGACCACCAATGAGTGACTCAGCCCCATCGTCAGCTCATAAGCTGACGTCTGATTCCTCAGAAGGTTGAGCAACTCTGCCATGCTTTATGCATTCTCAACTCACAACTTCTACAGACAACACCTGGATGGCCACTGTATCATCTTGATACTGTAGCAGCGAGTCTCCTTGCTCACATAGCATTTCTAAAGCCCAGGGAATAATTGCCAAATGCACTCTCTATTTGTTCAGCTTCAATCTAATTTAAGTCATCAAACATTTATCAGATGGCTACTCTGTTCCAGGCCCTGGGAATACAAACTGCTGAGTCATTACCCTTGTTTGTAATACAGGGATAGCAAAGGAGGTAGTGGAGGGGGTTTCAGTGGAGGTCAGACACCCAAGCAGATAACTGGGAATCAACAGGATCAGACAACAATAGTGTGTATGAGGCTGCAAGCCCCAGATAAGTGTGCTTCTGTACAGGGCAGGATGTGTGTTCAAGGGGAGCACTACCAACACAGACAAAAGATGCCTATGAAGGAATAGAGTTCATCCCACATCACACCAGGTAGAGAGATGCTAGAGCAGGGGGAAAACTAACAGAGGAGGAACAAGAAAGGTCGTGGTACCCACCAGCAGGTGTCCCCTCCTAAATTCATGTTTAGAGAGGCCACAGCAGTGTAGAAAGCACATCTAGTTCTACTTGGCACTGGGGACAGCTCTCGTTCCACAGAAGGTTGGCTGTAAAAAGAACGTAGCCCCATTCAAGTTCCAGGATTCTTCTCAGCTCCCAGTCCCTCCTGCTTTACTTAAGTGTTTTCCTACATCTTGCTTTAAAACATATGTTCCAAGCCGGCTGAAATATGAGCAGTTGGAGGCAGAAGCTCCACATATCCATCTGTGTCGTCTCTTGGGAACTAGAGGACATGATTTGCATGTTCCAAGCCAATACCTAGGCCTTGGTAATATCAACACACTTGACTAATGGAAGGAGAGACAGTTGCCTCAGGATAGAGAAGGAAAGTGAGCAAAGTCAAAGGGGCCTTGGGTCATTGTGTCAGCAGATTCTTAAAAGACATGGGGCTGGTGTTGAGGACAATGTTTTCTTTTCACGACCACATGTGGTCTCTAACCTCTGTGACCTAATGACAGACCTGACCTCCATGCATTTTCTTACCTGTTCTTTAACGGACAGTGCAAATAGTCTCTCAGTTATGGATGTGCAGCCTGAAGCAAAAAGGCCAAAATGGCTTGCTCAAGGTAATACAGGGAGGAACTCAAACACAGGCTGAAAGGGCTCAGTGGTTATTTGAATGAGAAATGTGTCCCCGCCCCTCCATGGATTCTCATATTTGACCATTGGGCTCTCTGTTGGTAGTGTTTGGGAGGCGTAGAACCTTTAGGAGACCTGTCTTGCTGATGCAGTACATCACAGGGGCAGACTTCCTCTTCTCTCACTGTTTCTTGTGTACAGATGAAAACGCTATCAGCCAGCTCTCTGCTCCTGCCACCATGCCATTCCCTCTGCAGTGATGAACTGCGGAGCCATGGGCAACATCAAATTCTTCCTTACGTTGCTTTTGGTCACATTGTTCTATCATGGCAACAGAAAAGCCACTAATGCAGGTTCCAAAACCCAGACAAGCACAGTAAACATTGATGTTTATGGAAAGCAGATTTTGCATACGGATAGAAAATACAGAGAGATACCAAGGAGGAATGTGAAAGTAAACACACTAACTGGAAGATCCATTACCAAGCCAGTTAACAGTGTGAACAAGAGTTATTTCTATGCGGGAGCTCAGAAAATACACAGAACACGCCCCTTACAGCACAGATCTCTATTGAGGGTCAGACGAGACCAGATGGTCAGGTCTGGCTGGCTGCCTGCTCCTGTAAAGAAAGTCTGATTGGAAGGCAGTCACACCCATAGCTAACCATGTTTCCGCTACAGTAGCACAGATGAGGAGATATTGTACATAGCACACGGCTCTCAAGTTCTAAAATGTTTACTGTATCTGGTCCTCTGCTAAGGAATATTTGCTGACCTCTAATCTCAAACTACTCTACCTGAGAGGCAAGGAAAGAGAGGCCTCTATGCCCCCTATCTAGAGTTGTTCATGGCTGCTGTGGAGGGATGTGCAACAGGACATCTGCATAGACAGAGTAGCTATAGATAGTCTCCCGGCAACCCCAGGCCAAAGGCTTCTGTGAATCCAGCTGTGCCACCTCCAAAGAGTGAAGTTTTCCCAAGGGCAGAGTTGAGGACCAGAATCTATTCTAAGGTGAACAGCAAAGCTGTGAACTTCTAAACAGATGGCCGAGAGCTAAAGGTCTGCTTCACGTAGCCATAGCAGCATTTTCCAAAAGTCTGACTTAAAAATAAAATCGTGCTGCTCTGAGTCCATATCAGAGCAGTCTCTTTGTGCAGTGTGGGTGGTGATTCAAACAGAAACTCAGTCCATGTGCAGAAAATGCGTGTCTGTGGAGTGCTTGGCCATAAATGGGACATCTGTATGCCCTCCTTCCCCTCAAGATTCAGGCAACATCACTGAAGAGTCGAGGGTTGGGGAAGAGCAGGGAGAAGCAGTATTTCCTGGACATTCAGAACTCATAGAAGGTGCTGACTGCACAAGACAAGACTAGCGAACATTCTACTCTGAAGGCACAAAGGGCTGATGAGACCCCACCCTTGGCTCAACTAAGGGGCAATCGATAGCTGATGACTGCTAGTGGATAGAGTCAGTTTTCTGTAAGTGTGTGGTCAGGGCATGTTGACCATACTCCAGTGGCTAGCCCTACACACATACACATATAAGCCGCACAGATAGGTTGACCATACTCCAATGGATAGCCCTACACACATATACATATAAGCAGCACAAATTGCACTTTGGGATATGACAAAGAGGGCATAAGTTTGGGAGGAGGCAAGCTGATCTGGAAGGATTGGGGAAATGAAAAGAATCAAAATATATTGCATTCATGCATGAAATTCTCTAATAATTAATAAAAGTTATATTAAAATAATTTTAAAAATTTGTTTTCATTTAAAAACAGAAGACCTGGCACCCTTGAGTAGACATCCCCTAAGGCCATCTAGAAGGAAATACACTGTTTAGGTCAGCTGCAACTGCTTATATTAAGTGTCTGCTCCAGGAAAAATACCCACATGTGAGCTCTTATCGCCCTAAGGACAGGCTAAGAAAAGGTCACATGACTCACCCAAGGACTCCTGTCAATTAAGTGGCTGAGCCAGAGCTTTTCTTCCTATGTGCTTTTCCGAGCAGAGTGAGGTCATGGTGCATTTTTCTCAGTCTCATCTCTGTTTCTGCACCCCACCTCCATGTGATCCCAGGAAAGGAGCTCTGGGTACAAAGCCTGAATAATGCATTAGAACATAGGACGCTGGATGTTCAGATAAGAATATGTGCTGCTGAAGGGCATGACCCTTTCTCCTCAGGACAGGCGAAGAGTCCTCACCACAGCAACCTGCCACCTCCCAGTCTGCCTTCATTCTCAAGGATAAAACAGCTGAGAGCTGCAAATATGGGCCCATCCAGGAATCAGACATCACCAATCAATTCAAGGTGCTAATTGGATTCTGGTGTAACATGGCCAAATCTCTCTAGGCCAAGGGTTCTTTTCTAATTTGAATAGAACACTTGCTCCTACACATAGGAACCGTGATATAAGGAAGGGGCCCATCCAAGCCTATAAAAGTTGCATTGGAAACCATGTCTTAAGGTTAAGCTATTAGATCATGGGTTCCTGCATTTTTGAAACAGTGGTGTACAACCAGAACTTACAAAACCTAGAGAGTGGTTCACGGTTTAACCTGAGATCTAGAAAATCTAGTAATTTTATGAAGACATTCCCTATGTCTTCTCTTCAAAACAAGCCAGAACCCAGACACTTGTTGCTCCCACTGTGGTTTAAGCTACCATCACTTATAAGGCTGCAATCAATGTAGGGTGCTATAGGGGTATGGCTGGCCCAGCAAGGATGTGATTTTCGTGTAACCTAGCCCTTGCATGAACCCTGGCTTAGCAAAGTAAAATGTTCTTCAGAGACATTCCCCACGAAAATGCCAGCTCCGAGTGATCTAATGACTCTGAGCACGCACGTGCACACACATGCACATGCACACGCACACGCGCGCGCGCACACACACACACACACAGAAAGAGAGAGAGAGAGAGAGAGAGAGAGAGAGAGAGAGAGAGAGAGAGAGAGAGAGAGAGAGAAAGAGAGAGAGAATACACAATATATAGAGGAATTTCACTCAAGAATCAAATAACTCTCCTTTCCTCCTCAAACTGGACCTGAAGCACTTCCATCATCATCCATGACAGGCATAACCCCATGACTGCTATCACCCCAACACATCCATCACCCCACCACAGTCATCACTCCACCACAGTCATCACCCCATGACTGAAATTACCCCATGACAGCCATAACCTTACCACAGTCATCACTCCATGAGTGACATCACACTACAACAGCCATCACCTCATGACTGCCATCACCCCATGACAATCATCATGACAACCATCACCCCACAACAGCCATCACTCTACAACTGCCATCACCACACAACTGCCATCACCACACAACTGCCAGCACCACACAACTGCCATCACCCCACAACTGCCATCACCACGCAACAGCCATCACCCCACAACTGCCATCACCCCACAACTGCCAGCACCCCACAACTGCCAGCACCACACAACTGCCATCACCACACAACTGCCATCACCACGCAACAGCCATCACCCCACAACTGCCATCACCCCACAACTGCCATCACCCCACAACTGCCATCACCCCACAACTGCCAGCACCCCACAACTGCCATCACCCCACAACTGCCATCACCCCACAACTGCCATCACCACGCAACAGCCATCACCCCACAACTGCCATCACCCCACAACTGCCAGCACCACACAACTGCCAGCACCACACAACTGCCATCACCACACAGCTGCTATCACCACACAACAGCCATCACCCCATGCCTACCATCACACCATGATAGCCATGATACTATAAGAGCCCTCACCCCACATCTGACATCACCCCATGACAACCATCACAGCATCTCATGACTGCCATCACACCACACACATCAGGCTTTGCTGTAGACAGGGAGAAGATTGGAGGGGCCTTAGTGGGCCCTAAATCTTTAAGCCCTGGCACTGTCTGATGCAAAACAGACATTGTAATTTGTTCTTTTGACTTTAAAGAGCTCACAAAATTCAGGCTGGCTACAGCAACTCACAGCAGTTCCTTCCTCATTTGTGTTTTGACCCAAATGGGTAGCAACAGGGACTTCATGCTTGAGTCAGAACAGCTATCTACGCCTTAAAAATATGCATGTATAGTGTGAATTATGCAAACCTTAAATATTACCCATGCCACTTTTACTGTCTCATTTAAGTGGGAGTTTTGATTAAATAATGTATTATGGAGTAGGATTCCGTAATAGATAGTAAATCACCAGGAGTCTTGACATTTATCTTCTACCATCTACATGATACATTCTTAATGAAAATTCTGAAATTTGGTTTAAGTTCCATGTGGCTCATTCATTAACCTCAAGATAAATATCACACACACACACACACACACACACACACACACACACACACACACTCACACGAAGCTTACTAAGTTATAAGTAAAGTTATATATGTTTATATTCTTTGCTATTTTAGATACGGGGTTATTATTTCAAGCAGAATTGGCCCAGATTCACATACCATGTTATATTGTATTTGCGTGTGCATGGATTCATATACCAGGTTATAGGATATTCGTGTCTTCAAATTTTTAAAGCACATCAAGTCTATTTCTTACCCATGAAAAACATACATTAGCAGTGAGCAGTCCTGAGTTCTGGTTTCCACAATGCTACTACCAATGGTCTTGCTTGGAAAACTGCTATGTTTTTTCAGGTTGTTGATTCTTTTCAGGCATAAGGTCAGAAGAAAAGAACAAATCTATTTGGATATTAACGTGCAGCATTCTCCACACTTTGTTTTACCAATATACAATCTAAGAATTATAGAATCAGTTTAGAATGTCAATGTCCGGAACCATATCGCATCCCCTTTTTTTGTGTGGTACTTTTCTTGGAGACTAACTTCCGGCTCCCTTTTCTGAGTCTTAGCTGCTGCATCAACAAAATATAAGAAACCATTGCAATAGCCTCATGCAAGTTGCATGCACGCTGCATATAATAGACTGTCACTTACATGGCAGTATTGCAGCTACAATTAAACACTGAGAAAACATAGACCCGACTACCATTCCAAAAGCAATTTATGATGCTGGGTAAATGTTAGAGAGTCAATTACTCAGTGTTGGACAATGGAAAAAAGTAATGATCAGAGGAAGGGCACTAATCAAATGTATCTAATTAGGCATTATTTAAAGTTCATGAAGTCACCCAGAAGTTTTTGTTTATCCACATCTGTGCCCACGCTCATTGAGAGTCAGTTCAACAACTTGGTAATTAAAACAAATATCTTACATCCCCAACAAACTTAGCAGCATAAAGTAGAAGGCAATTACTCAATTCTGATTTAGGCTTAATAGGCAACATGCCTTAATTTATTCTAATTTAATATTCAAAAGAATATCCTTAAGGTAATATCCTTCCACAGTTCACAACAAATAAAACACAGTAAATTAGGGCCAGCATCCATCAAATGCACAGGAGCTGAACCCTCTGAGCAGAAAGCAACCCTCAGAAGTAAGGAAATGCCCCGAGACAGCCTGCTGCAGGCAAATGCTTCCTTTCACTGAGATGATACCCACTCACCTACCCAAACTAACTCATGAGCCCCCATATGCGCCACCACTTTCTGGGTGTAAGCAAAGGAGGCAAAACACACATTGGTATATGCTGGTCCCTAGTCACAGAAGGCCCACTTTTCCGTTAGCATGGGTCACACTCTTTCTGTCAAGGACCTAGAATAGCAATACCCTGCCTAACAGAATCCTGCCACCTTATGTGGCCTGCCTTAGAATCAAGGTCACTCTCTACATGTGGACCCACATAACCACCAAGAGGCATTTTCTATCACATTCAGTAAAGCAAGGGAGACGTTCCACTCACCTTCCAGCTTCATTCTTAAAGCCGCTAACCACCTTTCAAATGAGGCAAATCTTCAGTAGTAAGATATCAACCGTGTGTGTGTGTGTGTGTGTGTGTGTGTGTGTGTGTGTGTGTGTGTGTATGCAGGATGGGAATAAAGAACACATTGATGAATAGTAAAGGATGAGAGAAGAGGGTAGATTAAAGTATTGAATATGTGATGCATGTCTTTCATCTTTTTCTTGGGACAAATTGTCCTGATTTTTGGTAAGATGATGATGATGATTTATTTTGTGAGAAGAGGGAGAGAGAAAGCTAATCTTGTGTCTCCTTGTTGACATCTCGGAGTGCTGCCTAACTGGCATCTTTTACTACTTTGAAGGTTTGTCTTTCTCCCTTCTACCCTTCTCCACCCTTTCACTTCTTCCCTTCCACTCCCCTAACACTAGGAAGGAGAGAGGAAAGGATGGAGGGGGAAAGGGATGATGTTATCATTAGACTACTCCCTAATGATTAGGAGCACTGAGTTCCTTGGGACAAGTTTGCTCTTCACCATTAGGATATCTATCTTCTTTTTCTCGTTTCTTCGCATATGACTACTTGACAGTCTACCACCACCAGTATCCTCCAGCAGCCACATATTGGGGCTCTAGCATTTATATATCCCCTGAAAAGTCCCCAGAATTCCAATTGTCATACACTCAAGAAACTATCTGCAGCTGGAAAAGGCACAGCTCTGCTAGAGCATGAGGAAAATCATAGTCATCTGCTGTGAAGCAGCTCCATATTCCCACAGCTTGGATTAAAACAAAAACATAGTCCCATAATATTTCTGAGTTTTGTTTTTTTTTTAAAGAAACCCAAATCACACAATCTTCACAACTGCGCTGTTTCTGTCTTGCTTCCTTCACAGAGAAAATTAGACTCCTCTTTCGATAGAGGAGAGACATCAGACACAGTTTGAATTTAGCTCTCAGAGCACTGACTTGAGGCTAGGAATTGTGCTGCCTCCCAAAATTCTGCCCACAGAGCATTTATCTAAGAGTCTTTACCATTGAACTTTGATGATAAGAAAACCAAGCAATGTAAGGATATTGATTAAAGCTATCTGAGTGACTTCTCACCCAGTGGCTAGGCTAAGCCAGTTAGGTGGCATCCAGACATGACACCAGCTCCCTTACCAAATCCACTAGCCTGCACAAAAGAGCTCACAAGACATATCCCTCCAGACTATCCGTAGCTCTACTCTTGAAAAAGGAGGTCTCGTCAGAATAACTCAGTTTGCCACCATGCTTCCTGGAGAAAATGAGATGAGCAGCTTTGTCCCAGAATGTGCTTCCACTATGATGCTTTGCTTTGTCATTGGCCTGAATCCATGGAGCCAGACAGCCATCACCTGCAACTCCTCAGACAGTCAGCCTGCATGAACCCTTTCTCCTTATAGGTTTTTATTTCAGAAAATTTGCTTCAGTAATAAGAAATCTAAAAGATGTATGCTCACTGCCATTACTTTGGGAACCATCATATTGATATCTGGAGCACCCCCACCCCCATGGCTCCTTCCCATCAGCAAAGCACAAGCATTGCAGCCTCTCCCATCTTCACTACCACTGACCCTCTTTTCAACAAATATAGCCAGTGTGTTAATAGGTACGAAGGCCTATCTCTTCATTACTATGATTTCCATTTCTTCGTGTGTGAAAATGTCTGGCTGTGTATGGTATATGTACTTGTTCGTGCACGTACACACATGCATATGGCTGCAGTCCACATCTGTGTGCACGCCCACGTGGAAGTCAATGGTTGAGGTTGGGTGTGCATGTCTACATGGAAGTCAGTGGTGGATGTTGGGTGTGCATCTTTACATGGAAGTCAGTGGTGGATGTTGGGTGTCTTCCTTAAACAGTCTCTACTTTACCTTTCCAGCCAAAGTTTCTCACTCTGTGTGGACCACAGAGTCCCGTGATTTGGTTAAGGTGGCGAGCCAATTAACTATGGGGATCCTCCTGCCTTGCCCCAAGGGCGCGGTTACAGGTATGTGCTGCTGCACATGGCTTTACATGGATGCTGAACTCAGGTCCTCCTGCTTTCACAGCAGTAGGCACTTTGCTCTGTGAGCTACCCTCCCAGCCCTTTGATTTGCATTTTGATATGAACAGTGATGTTGACTACCTTGTCATGCATCCTGAGTGTTTGGATAGCTTTGTGGAGATGCATCTATTCATACCATGTCTTGCTACCATGGCAAACAAATAAGGGGGGATTTATCTTGGCTGACAATCTCAGGGGACTTTAGGGAGGAGAAAACTTAGCAGTGGGAATAGCTCCCCCTGTGGCAGCTAGTGTACGCAGTTGCTGCTTCTCATATGCTGCCCAAACAAAAAGAGATTTGGCTGCAAGTAGAAGCAAGTATAAATTTCAAGACTCAATCCCAGTGACCCACTTTACTTTCTCCAGCAAGCTTCCACCTCCCAAAGATTCTACACCCTTTCCCAACAGCGCCAGCAGCAAGGGACCAAACGCTGTATACACAAGTCTGTGGTGAACATTTTAAAATCAAACTATGGAAGTAGTTTCGACCCATTTTTAAATCAGTTTGACTGTATGTTTGTAAGTTTTCTGTATTATCTCAACATTCTGTCCCTTGCCAGAGGATAGGAGATAATATTGGCTACTAATGCTGTACCACTAACACAGACTGGGAGACTGACCTGACGGCTTTCATCATTGAATGTTGGTTTCATGCTTTGGGAGAGCTGGGCAAGACAAGGAGCTGAAGGGAAAGAGAGACAGATAGATGATGTCTGGATGGATAGAAAGATAGATAGATTCATAGATACATAGGTATATAGATACAATGAGACTAGATAGATAGCAGATGATAAATGGTAATATAGATAAATAAAAACATGCTAGATATAGATACAAAGAGATAGATAACTAGATGCCCAGCTACATGAATATATGAATGCAATGAGATTAAATAAATAGATAGATAGATGCATGATAAATATAGATAGAAAGAGAAACAGATAGATAAATTGATGAGAGATACAAAGAAATATAACAGATAGAAGCTAGCTAGCTAGATAGATACATACATACACAGATGCATAGATACATAGGTACAGGGACACAATGAGGATAGATACACACATACATACATGGATGATAGGTAGATAGGATACATATATACATATATACATACATATGTCTATAGATACAGATATAAGGAGAAACAGATTTATAGACAGATGATAGATGCAAAGAGATATAATTGATAGATATATAGATGATAGATAGAGAAATAGAGAAAGTGACCTGGGATTGACTGGTTTTATTTTTTTCTGCTTGTACTTTCCCAGATGTGTTGGCAAGAATGATTCTGAGTCCCCACAAACCTCAGCCCTAGAGTCACATCCCAAGCATTTTTCCTTCCGCACAGTGTCTGTTCTCCATAATAAGGGCTAAAGCAGCTTTTTAAAAATGTAGGTCGGGATGAAAAGAGATTTAACTTTTAATGTTTGAATTAAAACAGCAGGAGCAACTTCTCCGAATACAATAATAATAATAATAAAAGCTACCGGAGATTCCCTGAAATAATCATTTCTAGCTATTTTCCTCTGTGTTTCATAAATAATAAATGTGCTAAAAAATCACCCATAGTAACACATATTCTCTAATATACTAGTTATGCAAGCTGGTATAACTCTAAGAACCCCTAAATGTGAGAAAAATTGAATTTGCTGGTACTTTTTTTTTTTAGAGCTAAAAATTAAATTTCTCTGGCCCCATGCAGACCTGTTCCCTCACAGCTACAGTCATAACTAGATTTTTAAGCCATTGGAAAGCATTGTGGTTTGCAATAAAGCAAAACATGATGTCAAAAACTGCTTAGAATACAGAAAAGCATGCTTCTGATATATTCCAGAGGGCTGCTGTTTACCTGGCCGAAGCAACCATATTGCTTGTAGACCTGTGGACAGCTGTGCTTGCACAGGAATTCCAGCAACATCGACTTCTATATTACTGATTTAAAATGTGAGCTAAGCCCTTTGATGGTAATCACAGAGTAATGTTTCCCCTACCTGATCCCTAATTCGACCCTCAGTGCTTATGGGTTTTTCCTCCCTGTGATGAAGGTTAGGAGCCAAGCTTTTAAGAATACACTTGGCTTCCAAGTATAGGACGTGCTTGCTCTGACACTAGTAGCAGGATGTCCAGGAGAAGAGAGGCGTTTCATAAACTATTGAAGAGCTGCAATGTGGACCCGTAAATAAAACACTAGGCTGGGGAACTGGGGCAAGCACGCTGCTTTCCTGGCATCCTGCTGACTGGTTCGTGTCTGCCCACTTGGAACTCGAGCATGTGAGCTTGCGCGCCATGGCTGCACCCTGAGCATCTTGACTTCCCAGCGACACAAGATGACATCTGCTTTGGGGACCGCACGCCCAGACATCTGACAAGTGATGCTTCTCCAGGCTGCATTGCAAAGTTTCCTTTCGGATGCTGCTGGTGCTGCGTACAGTTGGGATGTGTTGGCTATTAGTCATTCTCTGTGCGCGGCTGTATGTATGCTTGCAGTAGAACATTTAAAAGATTGTATAATCTAGGATGATGACGCATACATGCGGGCAAGATTGACTGATGCACTTCCTAGTTCATTAACTAGTTGTTGGCTTCTTAAAATTATCCTTTGTTTCTTATCTCCTTCTCCTTAAGTAACGAGGATTATTTTTGCTTGTGGATGTGTGTGTGTGTGTGTGTGTGTGTGTGTGTGTGTGTGTGTGTGTGTGTGTGTGTGTGTGATATGTGCATATCAGCATATATATGGGCTGAAGTTGGGCCAACAAGGTTATTCCAGATAAAAATGATGAGGAGAGAGACAAGAGTGCATAGCTAACTCAGGGAGGCAGCCTTGCTTCTGAGTTCAAGGGTCCTGACTCAACTGTGTCCTGAGCTCACCCTTTTGTCACCTGCCCATGATCTCTACTTTCAACATGCTGTTCTCGGCCCCAGAAATCATGACATTCTACACTCTTCGCCCCTTCTTCCCCATGATCTGTCCATCACCACACGTTCACCAACTTGGCAATGAACTCTCACAAATCCTGATGCCCAGGTCCCCATCCCAAGGCCAAATGCATCTAGCCCCAAGGGGAAGTATCCAAGTGTGCATCTTCTTTACCATGCATGTGATGCCAGCACACAGCTGAGGCTGAGAACCCACAATCTTACATGATAAGAATGAAGCTATCTGCTGCAGGTGCGGGAGGAAAAGCCAGCAGAGCTCCCAGGGAACTGAACTCTAGAGAATATGGGCACAGGATCTGGAAAAGATGAGAGGGGAGATGGAAGGCCCCAGCTTAAATGCAATCACCTGGGGAGACATTAGAAGAAAAGGCAGTTACCATATCTGGTTGGTTTTTCATGTACGTGTGTGTGTTAGTGTGTATTTCTGTGTAAGCTTGTCTGTGCCTGCATATGTAGAGAACAGATGTCATGGATGGCGTTTTCTTCAGTCACTCTTTTGTTGTTGTTGCTTTCAAGAAGGGTTTCTCTTTATAATCCTGGCTATCCTGGAACTTGCTCTGGAGATGCACCCACCTTAGCCTCTTAGATGCTAAAATTAGAGGCATTTGCCACTACTGCCTCGGTCACTCTTCATCTTATTTTTTGGGACATAGTCAACCTGCTGTTCACTTTTTCACCTAGTCTGGGTGACCATAGAACTTCACAAGTCAACTCTCCTCCAACACTAGCCTTGCAAGTGCCAGAGCAGCCATTCCTGCCTTACACACACACACACACACACACACACACACACACACACACACATGCACACACACACGCACACGCACACACACACACACACACACACACAATCAGATTTGAACTCAGACCCTTTCATTTTCACACCAGGTGCTCTTATCTACTGTCTCCTCCGCCCCGTCACTGTTATACAGCATGAAATGTATTTACTAAGCCCTGCCTCCCCAGAGCACTATTGCAGGTATGGAGGACACAGCTGGCAGTACCACAAAAGACAGGCATATGTGTTCAGGGAATTTCTACCCTGTGAAAAGAAAAGGAGGATTTTCCAAATACAGATCATAATCGTAGGCTATAACAATATTAGGCCATGATTCTAAAGGTTGTATAGCCTGGAGATTGGAAAGAAGAAACGTCTCCAGATACAGCCACTGCTAATGAGTCAGAAATTTTGAGAATGAACAATTGGCCTCCAGGTGAGAATGCAAACACTTAAGTAGAGATCTTCTAGTGTAGGAGGGAGAGGAATGGGGATGGGGAAAAGACAGGAGAACTAAGGGAGAAATGGAGAGACTAGGGAAAAGAAAGGTTGGGAGGAAGAGGAAGGAAAAATGGGGAGAGGAGGAAGGAAGAGGAGAAAGACCATAGAGAAGAAGGGAAGAGAAAGAAGGAAGGAGAAAGAACAGAAAAGGAAGAAGAATAAGAGGGAGAGAGAAAAGGGGGGAACAGGAAAAGGAGGGGAGAGAAAGAGGGGAGGGAGGAGTTGAGGTCCAAAGTAAAGAGGAGTGGGGGGAGGGGGAGGGGGAGGGGGTGAGGGAAGATAAGGAGATAGCAGAGGAGATGAGGAGGGGGCAGGCAGTTAGATTGAGGTGGTAAAGAGTTCATTGTAATAGTGCACTGGGGACTGCTTGAAAATCTGGCCAGAGGCTGTGGGAGGGGAGGAGAAGCTACATCATGCCATTGCCTACAGAAAAGCCCACAGATTAGCTAGCATACACCAGGGGAGTTCCTGCAGGAAGAATGTGCGGGTGTCTAGAAAAAGAAATAACTATGCTGCGTGCTTTCCTTTATTTATGTTTATTTTGTATCTGCCATGACAGAAGGACCTCTCCACTGAAAAGCTACTTGTAAGAACTCAGGGAACCCAGAAGAAGCGTTTTAAGTGGATGCTTTGGGAGGTGGAGTCTTGTTTTAAAGGGGAGAGAGATGTCTCTCTCATATGTACAGACATTTCCTGTTAGAGGTATGTTTCCCACAGCTTCCAGACAAAGGAAAGACTGGATCCTTCCAGCAAACAACAGCCAGCACAGAGCTGCACCAGTCATTTCAGGAAGGCAGAGCACGTCGATGCACATGCAAAATGTCTCAAAACTTACATTTTGGTACCCTGCATTATATAACCCTTCCTTCAAAAACCACTGTTCTGCTTTGTTTTAAAAATGGGTTTCATATAGCCCAGACTGGCCTCAAATTTCCTAGGGATCTGAGGCTAGCCTAAACTCCTGATCCTCCTGCCTCCGCCTCCCAACTCCTGAGCTTACAGACATGTACCTCTTGTGGAATTTACACCCAGGCTGGAGAGAGGAGAGGCTGAGACAATAAATAACTTAGTACAAAATTCAGTATCAGTGATCCATCCCGCAGATAAAATTCATATTATTGAAAAGAAGCAGAGGTTGATTTATCAACTATAGTAAGCCCAAGTGGTAAATACATGTGTCATAGTATGTGGAGGTGGCGGAAGGGAGATTGCAACTGTTGGCCTTGTCAATGCTATAGGATTTAGTCACCATGGAAGCAAGCCTCTGAGCATGGTCATGAGGGAGTGACTAGATAGGGTTAATTAAAACAGAAAGTTGAGCCCTAACTTTGAGCCACACCACCCACAGAACACTCTCTGAAGGAGAATAGAAAGGAGAACCGGGTTGAGCACTAGCAGCAGCAATGGCTTTCCGCTTTCTCACATGACCAGCCACCTCAATCTCCCTCCACCAAGCCTTCCCCACCACAACACACTGACACTCCAAAGCGTAAATGACAATAAGCCCTTCCTTCCTTACGTCACTTTTGTAAGGTACTTTGTCATAGAAACAAGCAAAGTAACTAAGATAGAGGCTCTGAGAGCATAGGTTGCTTCCTGAAGAGCCTTGGTTTCTATGGAAAGCAGGATGCAAAGCTCTCAGGCTGTTAGGTCTGAGCTAGTGACTACCTTCCTGCCCGCTCTGCACTCCTAATACTCAGAAGGCTAGCAGAGGAGGTATGAAGGGGTGACGTGCAGAGTGGGCACCGTTGTCCTCCATAGGCACCTGCTGGCCACGCTCCACCCTCTCCTCACTGCTCTCTATCCTGAAGGACAAGTGGTTGACTTCATCTTCAGGTTCTATAGCTTTCAGCAGTCTGCACCATAGGGCCAAAGGGACCTTTACCTGCCTACTGGACAGAAGGAGGAGAAAGGCCCCAGTGGTCTTATTACAAGGTTCAGCATGGACTAGCTACTTTCTTACCTCCCTCAGCATTCTGAGAATTGCTTTGCCTCTTGCCCTCCAGACCCAGGAGTGAGAACATGGCCCAGGGCTTACACTGTCCATGCTCTGCACAAACTGCCCATAGATTTTTTTTTTAAGTAGCCTGTTTACTAAGTTCTCCTTGAGTGTCCTGCTTTGGACATGTTGTAGTTAGCCATCTCCAACAATGGCCACAGAGAAAAACAGGCCCAGAAGTCCCCCTAAATCAATGTCAAGGTTGTATACCTGGAAATGGAGGTCATAACCAAATGGCCCTTTAGTCTTTCTAATATAACGTCCTCTGGAATCATTGCTGGTTCTTTGACTTGTTATCCAATCATCATGCATCAAGAACAGATGCAGGATGCTGATCTTAATGCTTTCCTAGAGTGGGCTGAAAGTGGTAGCTGAAGTGGTAAAAGCAACAAGTCCTAAAATGGGCCCTAAGCTTAACCAACGTTTACATGACCCACATACTTACAACCATTCGGCAGTCAAAAGCTGAGGGAATCGGTTTCATTTAGTCCTTGCAAAGCAAGCTGGCTCTCTCCAGGAAATCAAGCCATGGGTACAGGAAAATGAAGGTGGCAACTGTTGAAAAGTCTCAAAAGAAGATTGCCAGCCATGCCTAAATTTGGAAAGAGGCCTGCCAGCTTGTTCATGTTCAGCACGTGAAGAGCAGAGATGCCCACCACCCTGGTGTCCTGCTGCCACTGACACACAGGGAAGCACGGGAAGATAGGGAGCATTGCCACTGGACCCGTGAGGCCAGATGTTAGGGCTTCCCAGGGCAGCTGTGATTTCTGTCAGTGTAGGGCACTTGGATTCTAGGGCTCTATGAGAGTGCTATAGACCTTCCAGTAAAGGTAACAGATGCCAGATCTCACATAGCAGTTCTGGGAAGTTATGTCCACACCCTGCGTGTCTGTAAGGAGCCTTAGAAATAGAACAGGTTATAGCCTTTTATGGAGATATTTTCCCAATCCTAAACCAGAGCTGGATAAACATTATAGTTAGTAAAGGCAGTCACGCTTCCTCAATGTATTCCTCATGTAAGATGATGTTTGGACCTTTGGGCATATCTAAACTCAGAAGTCTCCAGTGGTTTATGGGCTGTAATGCTGACCCTCAGTGATCTTTCACTTCTATGGTCCATGGTCATCTGTGATGTCCCCTCTCAAGAAATGCGAGCCTTGAGAATTTCTTCTAAAAAAACAGTATATAAGATATAAGAAGTAAGAGAAGCTTACCCTAAGGTAATTTAGACTAAGCCTCAAAAAATGTGATCGAGAGAGATTAAGGCAAAGAATTTACATCAACCTCTGCTCTCTATATACATCTGTAACCCTGCACACATCTTCACTTAAAGAAAATTAAAATTATATATTGCATATAATTATATATAGTATATAATACTATATAAATATAGCATATAATATAATACACAATATAATATATAATTATATAGTATTCTATACTATATTATATATAATTAATATAATAATTAAATTTATAATAATTAATATATTATATGTACTTATATATTATTTATTATGTATTATATTACTTATTGATATGTAGTTATTATATAATTATATAGTACATATACATCATATAATGTTATTATATATTATATAATAACAAATTATATATTATATATTTTGTTATATATTATATTATAAATACAGATATATATTCCTACCATCATCTGTTAATCATATTGAAAGAATTTCATTTATTGTCTAATAATGTAGTGTTTCTTTACAAACAAATTAGATGATATTCAAATTGCAGAAAAGTAGTAAAGATTAAGGCAGATTTTAGACCTCAGCATCAAGGTGCCAGTCCTAGGGCTACTGTCATCAGGATATGACATAAAGCTCAAATGTCTCCTAAAATAGGACTGGGGCTAATGCTTTTGTGTATGAAATTCTGGTAAGAACAATACTTACTTCATAGGGCCTGTTTGGTGAATTAATTAGGAGAAATTAACACACCACATCATTGGCATGATAAATAAGAACTCTGCCCAATAAACCTTAACAGCTGTCCTTACGTGGACAAATGGTGTTTAATTTAGGACCGCTTCTGTCCAATTACTTTGCCTCTTTCTCTTGCTCACTCTATTCTTCTCCATCTTTCACTGATGACCAGGGCTAAGCCTGCGTTTGCTAAACTCAGTACAGGTGTTTAGTGACAGGAAATGCCTGCGTTCAAAGTTCACGTATACTTCTGTGCCCACAGTTATTTTGTGCCATCATATGTATGTGGACTCATTTCTTTAGGCTTGCTGCATTTTGGAAGACAGGGGGTAATTCCTGTCTCCAGGAAGACCATGGCCTGACCCCCACAGATTGGGTTCTCAGTGATAAGCAGCTTTTACAGAAAAGAGTAAGAAAGTTTTGGAAAATGAATAAATAAATAAATATTTTCTTTATATCTTTGTCCCAAGTTACTCAGGCAGTAGCAGTGCCTATAAAAAGGGAGGGGCATTAAAACATGGAAGCTATTGCTGGGGGTTCTCATAGACATCTCTATAATAATTAATTGGGTTGTATTTAAGATGGCTTGACTCTATGTTTAAAAAGACTCTGCACAGCCATAGCATCATACAATGTGATTGGTACCAGGATCACATGGAAGCTTGTTAAAACTTCAGCTGATCTGGTTCAGTAGGTCCTAGGTTGAGATCTCACAATGTACATTTTTAATACTCTTCGTGTGGATCTTCTATAATGTCCCCTGGGGGCATGCAGAATGGTACCCTACAAGATGCCAGGACTCAGGAGTCCTTCACCCTTTCCTCAGCTGGCTTGCTCTCTGGTATTTTTCCAGCATCCTTGACAAAGGAGAGAAGCCTTCCCCAGGGCACCATTCTCTTCGTGGCAGCTAAATCTCTACTGCTGTGATTCAGAGAAGCAGAGCTCCAAGGAAGTAAAATATTTCCACTCAGATGCTGAGGCTCTTGCTGAAGCAATGGAAGAGCCCCATTCATCAAAGAGTCCATGGCGGCTGCTGCAGCAATGGCCATGTGTGTCTGCAAAATCTTAGCCCTCACCTGGTGCAGAAACCAGGAGCCAGCCTGGGTCAGAGCTACCCAATGCTCATTTTACATGAATGGGTACTTAGGAACATGGACAATATAAGCATTGACTCAGTTCATTTCAGATTTAAAGAGAGCAGAGACAGAAACGAATGGACTTACCAACCAAGGACAAAAGTGGATCTGAATTTATTTATAGAACGTTTAGCTATACTCGTCCCCAGAAAGCCCCAGTTCAGTGCAATCTCACGGACAGGACACAATTTCCAGGGCTTAGTCAAACAGAACACTGTTATTCGGGCTGTTTCTATAGAAGAAGCCCCATCAGGAACACGGATGCTGCTTTTGTGAGAAGAGCAGACGCCAAGACCGTCGCTGGGATAGGTTAGGAAAACACGAGCGGAGAAAAGAATCGGCTAGTTCGCAGATCGGGACTTTAAAAACAAACAAAATTTGCAAAAATGATCATAGAATAAGAATGCTCCTTTTAGGAAACTAGGGATGCCTAAACATAAGACGAAGCTTTGAGCAGAGCTTATCTTGTGTCAAAGAGGGCTTATCTTAGTGGGAGAGAGGGAAGATAAGAGAAAGAAAGGGAAGAAAAGAAAAGGAGATTTCACTACAACAATTACTGTAATGCAATAGTGAGGTAATCTTTTCTGTTACCATAATAAAACTCCTATTAATAAGAAAAAACTTAATAAGAAAATAGATTTATTTACTCTAGTGGTTTTGGAAGTTGACCCCTGACTGCCCATGGCTTGTGGGCCTATGTTTGGGGCATCATGGCCGGGTGTATGGCAGAGAAAACTTGTTTACCCGATGGTAAGCAATAGGAGCGTCGATAAATGAGTAGCAGAGCCCCACTATCTGCTGTGAGGGCACTCCCCCAAACACTAGAAGATGTCTTTCTAAGCCCCCACCTCTTAGAAATTTCTACCACTTCCTAGTAGCAACAGGCTGGGGGATCGAGGTTTTCCCATATGTATCTTAGTATATAACTCAGAACCAGATTTTCCCACGTTGATGTTGCACAGCAACCTAGAATTGACCCGAGGGGACACCTGAAGTCTACGCAAATACAGCAAATACTCATAAAAGGTATTTGAGTGCTTGAGTGAGCACATGGTTTGGGGGACCTACCCCTCCCCACAGATAATTAGGAATGGCTATATTATACCACGATGTGCGTATTGACTGAAGGGCACAGAAACCACAGCGTTTCCTTCCAACATGTGCAGCTAGCCACACCCCCTCAGACTAGAATTGCAGTTTGCTTCCACATCCGTGATCCAGTGAGTAGAACACTAAGGGCCCTTCTTTGATGGACACCCAACAGGCATAGAGGACTAGGGATGTGTTTCCGGGAAGAGGAAAAGGGAGAAGGGAGAAGGGAGAAGGGCTTCTGCCTGTGCTGCAACTACCTCACGACCTTGACTTTGAGAAACTGGTCAGCTGCGAGACTTCCGGGCAGAAGTCCCTTGCAAAGCAGTGTCCACACACGGGTCACATGTCAAAGCATCTGCCATCCTATTGTGTGCAGAAGCAGAGCTGACCACTGCCACCTGGATCAGCTTCCTGCCTGGCAAGGCAATCACTCTGCATGTCAGCTGCAATTACTTCTTTCATAGCCACAGGGAATGAGGGCATCCTGACTCCTTCTACCCAGAGCCGGAAACTCAAACCCAGGACTCTAGGGAGAATCTACCAGCCAGCAAACATCTCCCATACAGCAGTTGTCAGTGCCCCTCACACCAGCTCCTCCTATGTTCTTCTGGTCCCAAAGACCTCTCCCTGTCTGTATGCTTTTTCTCTCTCTCCTCTTTTCTCTCCTTTTCAGGTACTAGATCATTACCAGCCAAGCTTGTAATATGAGTCAGATCATCTTGAACTAAATACCATTAAGGATCCTCTCAGCCTTGAAATTGTGATTAACAGGGCCTTTCTTTCGTTTCCTTTCCTTTTTCTTCCTTCCTTCCTTCCTTCCTTCCTTCCTTCCTTCCTTTCAAACCTTTGTAACTGAATACACAGAGACCCCTCCACAAAAGATAAAAATGCTAAACTCAGCAAGGTATTTTAGAAGGGAATTACAACATGTCTGAGATCAGAAATGGACTTATGATATCCGTATTTCCTTCACAGCGGCAGCCAGAGTTATGATTCAAAATATTTTAGCACTGGATAGATTAGACATAAAAACCAAAGATGGGTTTCCAGCCCAGGCAGTGACACTGTTTTTTGCTTAATGTTCCTGGCCACGTCAAACAAAACATTCTCATGAACTGCAGTGTATACATTAGCCGGGTGTATAAATCATAGCTAATTATAATATCCTTCACCCTAAGGAGCCGTTAGTATTCCTTTATAAAAGTTACACAGTTGAGACCGGCACCTTGCTAATAGATCGGCCCTCCTGGAAAATACAATTAAACCCCATGCAGGGACGGGAAGTAGTTTTGCATGCCTGCTGTCACTGTGGGTTTCAGACACAATTGCTTCCCACAATGGACTTAACCACCACCAGCCCAGAAGCTCTGCGTGGGAGAATGTGCCAGGGCAGGCAGGGCTGGCCCCAGCCAGGCATGGAGCCAGGTCTACAAAGGGCCTGGCAGACAAAACCCTGCAAGCCAGACAGCACCCTGCCGAGATGGTGGAGGACAGGATGTGAGGCATCTGGACCTCAGAGCTGGCATTCCCCTGGAGAAGGTCTGGGGGCAAGACTGCCTCATCTCAGCAGGCTAAGTATGAGACCCAGAACAGTTGCTGGGTTCTGGCTGCATGAGCATAAGCAAAGGGGCAGCACTAGTGGCCGGTGTCACTGTCCTCAGCCCTATATGGATATGGAGAAACCCATTCTCAGGGCTGAGGGCATATCTCAGTGCAATGGCATTTATCCAATGTACTTAAGGCCCAAGGTTCAACCCTGCTCCACAGAGAGCAAACAGAAATAAATATACCCCAAAGAAAGGCTGTTTTCCTATCACCCAGAGCTTAGAATGGCAGAGGAGAGACAGGGTAAAGGCGTGGGTCTTGAGCTCCTATGGATTTTAAGGGGACAAGTCTCCTTATTCACAAATAAAGCTTGTGCATAGTGTCACAAACTGCAATTATGGGAATGAATTAAAAGCCCTACTTTATGACATTTAAATGTGTGAACAGGGACCAATTCTAAAGTCCTGGTTTTTGCATTATTAAATTAAAAAACAAACAAACATACATAAAATGACCCACAGACAAGACTAAGCCTCCCTCAGCCTCCCAGAGGCTTGGAGAGTTGGTCAAATATTGTTTTCCAACACAGTTTTTATGCCTGGGGCCATCTCTCTACTTATTATACTCCTGTGTTGATCTGGCACAGGCAAGAAATGCTTGACGCAATGCACAATGTTGCTTAGGCCAAGGTCAAGGGAGTGCTTGCCCTAAACATGTGGAGACAGAACTATGTCAGCTCTGCTATGGCTCCCAGGATGCTTCAGAGAAGGGAAGCCTGAGGTCAGCATGCTGTGGTCTCTAGGAGGCAGCATCACTGTCTGTTTCTCTAGCATGAACTCTGCTTCTCCTTGCTTAGACTAGACATCCTTTGTAGGCAGTAGCCTGAACTTAAAAATCACAAGGCATTTAGCATAGTTTTCTGGGCACCCTTGACACAGTGGATCACTTTCACTCTAGCTTTAGGCTGGAAGAGGTCATTGTGAAGGATTTTGCATAGGCAATAGTCACGTAATACCCACATCCCAGAGGTCATCAAAATGCAACGACCCTTGATGGCTCCACACCACCTGGGGACCTGCTAGACATGCGCACTGCTGACTTACAGCTCCTCCCAAATGCTGAGTCGGAGTGGGAGGTGGAGAGAGTGACCTGGTTTTTTGTTTTTAGGTTTTTTTGGGGGGGGCGTTGTTTGTTTCTTTGTTTTCTTTTGTTTTTGGTGAGGGAGACCAGATTTTAAGGAATAGGAATGCTTAGAATCTCCACACAAGAAAGTTCAGCCCACATGAAGCTTAAGATTTCAAATGATTTACCTCTTCCTACATAGCACAGAAATGAAACTCACTGTTCTTAAAGTCTAAGAAAGCAACAATGGAAGGAAAACAAACAAACAAACGTAAAACAGTGTTAAGCAAAACAATGGCTTGGAAGATGGTCTCAGTCAGTAAAGAAGGAGGACTCAAGGATAATTCCCAGAACCCTTAAAATAAAAATGCAGGCATGGTGGCGCAAGCTTGTAATCCCAGCAAGGGTGGGGAAGGAGAAATAGCTGCACTCCCTGGGCTCACTGGCCATCCAGCAAGTGGCAGACTCCTGTCTCAAGAAAATAAGGTGGACGTCATCTGAGAAGTGACACCTGATAATGAATTTGGTCTCCACACACATGCATAAACACAAGCATGGCACTCAAGTATGTACACACACACACACACATACATGCATGGCACACAAGTATGTAATGCACACACATATTCATGGCACAGAAGTATGTGTACACACACACACACACACACATTCATGGCACATAACACACTCATACCAAAAGAAAAGTGTCCAGCACAACAGTTATTTAAGGGGTGAAAGTTTCCCTGTGGAAGCAATGGACAACCATAAGGGGTCTCAGGGGATGCACACTCCACCCCTAAATATTTGCTCTTGGTCATTTGACTCCCAAGTCCCCACTGGCTGGTGACTCAAGTGTTTCTCAGCTTCACATGGCATCTTTTATATTTACTCCCATTGGAGAACCACCTGGAGTTTGACATTCTCAATATATTTTAACAAGTTTACTTCAATTCAAAAAAAAAAAAAAAAGGTAAGCAGATTTGTTTGGGAAAAACATGCATTTCTTTGGCAAAGAGGAAATGAAAACATTTCCTGTAGGAATGAACAGTGGGACAGAATAAAGATTTAAAAACTAAGTTGTTCGATTTAAGATAAAGAAGCGTTGCCTCAAAACTGCGCTGGAAATGATGGGGTGTGCTGGTTACCATGGCACTTAGAATACAGAAGCGAGGGGAGAGGACACAGGCTGAAGGCCAGCCTCTGCTACATAGAGAGGTCAAGGTAAGCTTCAGCTACTTACTGACCTATCTCAAAAAGCTAAAGGCTGCTGATCTATCTCAATGAGACAACATTGCCTTGGAAGGTTCAAGTCCCTGGGATCCACTCCCAGGCACACAGACACATACCCACACACATACACATTGCAGTCCTAATGACATGTTAAGAGATGGGATTTTTTTTGAAAGATAACTTTTATGCGTTTATTCATGGTGGAGTCCCATGCCGTTGTGGCACACCTGTGGAAATCAGAGAACCACTTTGGAAGTCCGTGCTGTCCATCCACCATGTACATTTGGGAGACGGAGATCAGGTCTTTAGGCCTTACCCATAGATCCACCTAGCCAGCCTTGGGGACAGTAATTACTGAAATAACCTAGTTAAATATAACCACAGAGGGTACTAGTACAATATGACTGAATTGATGCAGAAGGGGGGATTTGGACAACACGGGAAGTGTATATCAAAAGAACTCCACAAGAAAGTCCAGGCAGAAATGGAAGTGATGCACCTAAAAGCCAAGATACAAATATCAAGGACTGACACTGCGGAACAACAGAAGCTGAGAGTTAGTCCCTAAGTTGAACCAAGCCCCGCTGATACCTTGATTTACAGCCCCAGCCTTTAGAAGGTGAAACAACAGGGCCTGATGCCCTCTGTCCCAACAGCCCTAGCACCAATGAAGAATCTGTGTCTCTTATTACCAGAGGGCTTTAGCAAAATATAATGATTATTCCAAATGGAAGTATTTTTTTCTGATACAAACTCATGTGCAAGAAAGATAATAATACACTTGAGGCAGGCATGGTAGTACTTGCTTATGATATCAGAGCCCTAAAAATTACAGTAAGACTGCAAGTTCAAATTTAGACTGGGATA
Organism: Acomys russatus; assembly: GCF_903995435.1. NCBI lineage: Eukaryota > Metazoa > Chordata > Mammalia > Rodentia > Muridae > Acomys > Acomys russatus. The sequence continues at coordinate 7,682,094 of NC_067161.1, forward strand.
TATATTCTCAGAACCTGTTTCATTTCCCACTCATCTTTGGACTCTTTATCAATCCTGAGCAAGCCAGTAAGCAGCACTTCTCCATGGCCTCTGCTCAGCTCCTGCCTCAAGGTTCCAACCCTGTTGGTGTTTCCATCCTCGCTTCCTTCAATGATGGGCTTTGAAGTGGAAGTCTAAGCCAAATAAACCTTCTCTTCCTCAATTTGCTTTTGGTCACGGTGTTTAATCACAGCAGTAGAAATCCTGACTAAAACATCTCTGATTGTGTTTCCTTTCCTTTGCACAGTACTGAACTCAGTGGCAAAATTGAAGAGATAAACTTGAAACTCTCATCTGCTTTCAGGAAGAAAAAGAGAGACTAGGCATACAGCCAGTGTTAGAGCATTGACCGTGCATCAGAAGGCCCTGGGTTTATCTCTAGCACTGTAAAGAAAAAAGGAAACAAAGCCTTCTGTGCCTATGTCCTCCTGTTATCCTGGAAGTTTGGATAAGGTACATGAACTGTAATGTGATTTATCTCTCACTCGTTTTAGGATCCTTCCTCCCCTATGTCATGAATGACTCTGTGCCTGCACCTTCCTATTTTTCAGAGCTCTGCCTCCCCGGAGATTATAGAGTACCAACTTCCTCTGAACTGAAACACTTCACTATGGAAGGGAGCATCCTAGAACTAAGGAAGTTCTAGATGGAAGCTCCTTCTAGAAATAAACAACATACAACTCTCAGGATGTCCCTGAAATTTGGTAAACTCACAAGATCCATCATCCCAAGGTTATATAAGCAGTGAGTTTTGTTGAAAAGAAGACTCCACAAAAACTTGAGCTGCCTACAAGTCATGGAGAGATCCCCCCGGGCCTCTAACCTCTGTTGTTCTCATCAGTGATGGCGTTGGCATTCAGTGATGCAGCTACCTTTGAGTGATTCATGCTCCTGTAAGTAACTCATCATCTATATTCTCATAAATAACCAAAAAAATTTAGTAGTTCACAGAGATCATGTTTGATGGTATTATTAGTTTGGTCAGTTGTAAGTTCCTATCTGGAGTGAGTAGACACCTACTCACATCACCCCTAGAGATTGTGTCAGACAGCACATACCCAGCCCTCCATATTTCCCCCAGGTTCCAGATGCCTGGGATCTGATATTTCTATGTGATATTGCGCAAGAGACAAATTAAAGAACCAAACAATATCTTTGCTGCAAGCAGAGACTTGCTCCTCGAACACCACGAGAAAAGAGCAGCACCTCATGAAATTTACTAAGAAAACAAATACCAAATTCTGTCCAAACATATTTAGTCAAAGGAGATGCAGGCAAACACAGTGTCACAAGAGGAGTCAGGGCACACACCCTGGCTGTACCCTTTGCTTCAGGTAAGCAGGCTTCTGGCTACAGGTATGAAGACTATAATTAGAAAAGCAACGACAATCAGTCACTATGATTTAGCAAGTTTCTGCCATGCATGGCAAGTTTAGGACTCCCCAGTTCTTGTTACTCAGGCATATTTTGCATAGACAAGCATGGAAGAGTCACTTGTCCCATGCAAAACCATGTATCCTGAGCATTGCAGCTTGAATGAGAACATGCTTGCTCTGTCTAGGACCATCACAAGCCTTTCGAGAGTGGACCTAGGCACACAGCAAGACAGAAACCCCGGTCACTTGCTCTTGTGAGCAGTTCTCTCTTAGTGGAAACATCCTATCCTGGAGGGATGTTCCTTATGGCTCAGAAAGTTGTAAGATGAAGTGTTCCCTCCAGTAAGGAGTGGGAATCGTCATCAGATACAAACAGTACACAACTTACAAGTCTCAAGGAAGTCCTAAAACTATCAAAGTCCAGCGAGCCCTTCCCTAATGTTCTCAGAGTAGTAAGCACCTGCTGGCTTGTAAGACAGAATCTCCCACCAGCTGAGATGCCTGGAAAAGTCTCTGTAATCTGTTGAGCAGCCTGTGAGCTGGATAGAGAGCTCTAGGGTTACAGTTAGAGTGATTATGACTGTATAGATAGGTTTTTCAGTCATGTAGCTACCTTTGAGCCATTGCTGTTCCATTAATGGTCTCTCACATACATTGCTGCATGTAACCCAAATTAACCAATCAGTTGGAAGCTAGAATCTGGAATTTGGAAGCTGGATCAATATTTTAGTCTGTCATTGGTTTCCTCGTATGGGGTGAATAGACCTCTGTGTCATGTCTCCCCAGAAAACGCCACATGCAACACCCCCTAAGAAGTTTTATTATAATCTCCAGAACTTGTTACTCTATCATTAACCATTGCAGAGGAACCTTCCAGTTGCTATAAGGGATCTTAAGATAGATGATTAGATTGTATTGTACATGATAGGCCAGTGTGAACTCGAGTGATTTGAATGGAAGGAGGAAGGTTAGAAAAGGAGCAGTGATGACAAGGAGGAAAACAGTAGGATGGACTCTGAGATGAAAGTAAGTCTACAAGTATGTGAGCTGTCCTTAGAGGCTCATGATTGCTGGAAACAATACCTCTCAAAGGCAAGCCTGCTAGGGACAGTGCATGCCAGGTTTGTGTTTGTGTATGTGTGTGTGTATTGTGTGTGTATGTACATATATACACACATGTGTTATATATGTCAGTGTACATATATATCTTTTTTTTCAAAGTTGTATTATATTTTGTATTATGATATAAACATGGGTCTTCAGAGAAAAGGATAGATTATGGCTTAAAGTGACGTGTATGTCAAGTTGGCAAGGCAGTACATATGTATCTTAACCATATATATATACAGAGAGAGAGAGAGAGAGAGAGAGATGATAGATAGATGATAGACAGGCAGACAGACAGTAAGACAGTATAATCTTAGCTCTGTAAACATTGTTATAGCAAAAGGACCATCTTTTTTAAATTTAATTTTATTAATTTATTCAGATTACATCTCCATTGTTATCCCGTCACTTATATCCTCCCATTCCTCCCTCGTGCTTTCACATTATTCCCCTTCCCTAGGTCTTTGACCAAGGAGGACATCCTCCCCCACTATCTGGTCATAGGCTGTCAAGTCTCATCTTGGTAGCCTGCTTATTCTTTCTCTGAGTGCCATCAGGCCTCCCCACCAAGGAAAAGTGGTCAAATATGGGGCATCAGAGTTCATGTCAGAGTCAGTCCCTGCTCTTCACATAACTGTGGAGAATGTCCTGTCCATTGGCTAGATCAGAGTAGGGGTTCGATATTTACTGTTTGTATTGTAAAGGGCCTATCTTGAACATTATAAAAGATAGACCAACCTTTCTGACTTCTACTCCACCATTGTCCCCTTCCCTTCAGCCATAAGGACCTGAGTTTAGATTTTCTGCACCTACATTACATCTGGGTGTGCTGGCATATACCTGTAATTCTAGGGCCAGGAGAACAGACAGGTGGAACTTGGGGGCTTGTTGCTCAGTCTTTCCTCTCTCTCTCTCTCTCTCTCTCTCTCTGTGTGTGTGTGTCTGTGTGTGTGTGTGTGTGTGTGTGTGTGTGAAAATAAACTTTAGATCCAGTGAGAGATTCTCAAAATGCAAGAGGGAAGATGACAGAGGAAAATAATAAGTGTCAACCCCTGCCCTCTCAGAAAACTCCTCCTGAACACACACACACATACACACACACACACACACACACAGAGAGAGACACACACACACACACCACGCACACACACACACACACACACACGAACACTCACGCTATCTTTAGCTATCTCAAGTGCAAGCAACATCACCAGTGATTATAACTCCCTTGAACAGAGGAATGAGATGGAACTACTAAGTGGAAATTTATTTCTTCATTTACTTCTGCAATTATTAATAGGGCCCCGACTCTGAGCTGAGCTCTGTGTAACCACCAAGAATTCAGAGATGCAGGAAAAGCTGCCTGTCCCCAAGGGGCTGAGTTCTTTCAGCACAACTTGCAATTTCCTGTAAATCCAACTGACGTAGTAGCCTACTTTTACTTTTTTTTTTTTTTTTTTAAACTTGGTAAAGAACAATAACATAAAGAAAAGTTTCTGGAGATTACAGTGTGGTTATATAAACTCACTTGATTTTTTATGCATATACTGTTATTTCAAATTATTTCAACATAAAGTCCCATTTCCACAAGCCAGAGGCTATTTTCCCATAATTTTCTTCCAGCCTTGTTTATTCTGTATTTTTTATGAGATTTTGTGTTATTACTGAGTTTTCAACAATCATTAGGTAGTGCCTGAGACATAATTGAATGCAATTTTATTACCCCAGTGAACAGATATAAATATTTAATCTTTCTGCTCCACATGGCGATATTTGGGGAGCCTATCAACTATTTTGTGGGGTTGCCCATGGAATGTAGGCTGGCACTGACATTTTCTCTAATACATCAATCCTAATTGCAAACCTCATTGGGGCATTTAAGAAAATGAAGTTGGGGCCAACAAGACAGCACAATGGATAGAGGTGCTTTCCGCCACACCTGACAACCTGGTTTAATTCTCAGGAATCACATGGTGAAAGGACAGACAAATTGTCTGTGACGCATTTTTCTCTGACTTCCACACATGTTCCATGACACACTCCATACCTCACCACTTGAAAATAAATAAAACACAATTAATAAGAAGTTATGGTGCTGCCGGACACTGTGTCACACACCTACCATCACAGCAGTAGAGGGGCTAAGGAAAGAGGATTAAAAGTTCAAGGATTGTGTAGGAAACAGAAAGAATCTGTCTCAAACACCCAAGGGCTGGTGACAGAGTGCCGTGCTGGACCTTGCCTGATGTGCACAAAGTCACCAGTTCTACTCTAGACCTGCAATAGGAGAAAGGGGAAGAGAAGGGGGAAGCAAGCGAGCCACCTCGTACAAGACAGAGCCGCTGCTGGCCCTGCCCTATCTGTTTCCGAACCTAGAAGAAGGCATGAAAATTTTATTCCAGAATATTCCAAAGTGAGTCAGCAGCTCACCTCCTACACAGTTCATTTGGGAAGGGGCCATGGAGAGATGTCTCAGTAAGTAAGAGTGTTTGTTGCTCTTGCAAAGGACCTGAGTTCAATTCTCTGCACCCATGTCCAGCAGGTCACAACTGCCTGCAATGCTCCAGGGATCTGTCTCTCTCCTTGACTTCCTAGGCACTCTATTCAGGTACATACACAAACACACACAGACACAGACACACACAGGCGCGCCCCCCCCCCACTTGAAAACAACAAAAGAAAATCTTTTTTTTTTTAAGTCGATTTTAGAAAGATAAGAAGGAAGTTGGTGCATTGTAGAGAAGGCATATTGACAATTGACACTGGTCTTACTCCCAAGGAGTACAAGAGACCTAAAGAAGTAATATGCAGGCCACAGGCCCTGGCTGGTAATCACACAAATGCAGCATAGGTACAGGCAGGCTTGCTGTGTGCATTGAAGGTACTGTTTCCATCCACAGAGTGGGAATTTGCCTCAGACACTTGTGACATCTTTTCCAAAAAGGGAAATTAAGCCTCTGTGGCATTTCCTTTTCCTTTGGTTGGTGTTGTTGGGGGGAGTCCTGCTGAGGGTGATTGTGAACAAAGAAGTTCAATCTACAAGCTCTGCACTTTGAAATAATTTAGGGTAACCCCAGTGGCTTCTTTAAAACCTGTGGCCCTCCCACTAGGAAGCAAGGGAGCCACAGCTAAGCAAGAATTACTATTATATCAAAGAGTGGGTAGAGAAACAGGGTTTGAACACCAGTATAAAGTACAAGATGCTAATGCTACAAAGTAGCCTTCTTGGGTTTTTCTGTCTTAATGGTGTTGGCTCACAGGGAAGAAAGTTTCAGCAAGCTTATTAAGTAATTCACATTCCTCCAACATGAAGGCTCCCTCGAACTCCACTAGGCTAACAAGCACACCACCTCTAAGAGACTAGCTGCCAGGGAGGCTCTGACCCCACTGTTTGTGTTTATCCAGCAAATTGTATTTCTGTTGTCTGAGGGGCTTGCAAGCAGGGGAGTTTGCAGAAAAGTGTAATAGAAACTTCACCCATCACGCAATGAGACAATTCTTCTCTCACCAAATTAGCCACGTTGACTCCCTCCTCCTCAAGCTTTTGGGCAGCAAAAGTGTCTTCTGGAAGGCAAGCTGTCCCTCCCAGCAGGTACAAAGCACAGGGTCCCCAGGAGAAAACACCAAGGAGAATTCAGGGGGCCAAAGCAGCTGCTTCCACATGCGGAGAGTTCCACTGAGATGGATGGGTTTCATAACCTCCGCTCGAGCCTCATGCAGAACAGCTGTCCCACAGACACTGCCAGGACAAACAGTCTAGAACACAGAAGCCTAGAAACAATGCAAGCGGTGTGTTGAGTTGATACTGAAACACAACAGACATGTGCATGCATTCCTATAAACACACACACACACACACACACATACACACACGCACACACACAGAGTCTTCATTTGCAAAGTAAGGCAAGAGTGGACCAGACTGTTGGATAGGGTGTTGGCAAATGGGATATTTTGGCTAAATATGAAGAGTTCTTTGTCCCTGCCACACGTTAGGTGGGTGTACACCATGATAAGGCCATGTTGGATATAGCCCTTGAGTGTGGGCTTTGACCTCCAAACGGTCTCAGCCTCCTTTAAATACTAAACAGTCTCCCCTGCAGGTTTAACTAGAATCCTTTTCCATCCAGCCTTACCACTGTCTCCAAGTCAAGAGTTGCATCCATTCAGGGCATTCTTGTTGGTGCTTCCATCTTTCTTCTCTGGTGTTTCAGAATCAGGCTCCCCACCAGGCTCAAGGCCTTCCAATTGTCTCTTCTTTCTTTTTCTATTCCTGTTTTATTTCACCCAGACCTTCTCTTCCACCCTCACAGACATTCTAGAGCTGCTAGTGGTGATGCGCATGTGCAGTCTAAGCACTTGGGAAGACGAGGAAGATGGATTCTAAGTCTGAGGCCACTCTGCACTAAAGAGAGTGCTCCAAACCCATCAGGCTACACAGACTTTGTGCTACCCTAAAAAGGCATCCTAACAAGTACATTTTTATCTCTTTGATAATGCGAGCTCCTGACCCTATGGGACATTCCCATAAAGGTAATAAAGACTGATGGAGCTCTCACCTGGGTCTGGGCTAAGTTATGTGTTGTCGTCCCTCTGGGTCTCACTTGGACCTCACCTCTCAGAAATTATTTCATCACGTAATGTCTGTATTCCTTAACGTTTGCTGAGTACTACAATGGTAGACAACTCAAACACAAAAAAGCACCAGAGAGCAGGTGGGATGTATAGTTTTTCACTACCATTATTGTTGGCCGATCTCTTCCTTCCTCATCCCAGGGTGATAGGCCTGGTGGCTGCCAAGGAGCATCTGGCCCTCCTGTCTGATAAGGCACCCAGCACCAGCTACACTGTCCTCCAATCAATGGGGAATTCTGCTGAGACCCATTATTCCTGTTTTTATCACATTACAGTCTTCCGCCCCATAAGAAAGACTTGTGGGAGTCTTGCCTATCTCTTTTTATTCATGATGGCATCATCGTTTTTTCCTCTGAGAAGTCTCTGAAGTGATGTGGCAGGATTGCCCTAGACAGAATCCTGTAGGAGCACTCATGTTAATTTGAAATTATTTATGGCTCTTGGTGGTTGAGTCTGCTAGTCTTTCTTTCTCCTTATATGATCATGGCAGTACAAAGGAGCAGATATGCCAGCATTTGGTACACATATACTACTTTCCCATTTTTACGTATGTCTATTTAATTTGCGTGTGTGTGTGTGTGTGTGTGTGTGTGTGTGTGTGTGTGTGTGTATGTGAGTGGGCACATCTCACAGCAGACATGTGGATATTGAAGAACAAATTGGGGACTTCGGTTCTCTGCTTTCACAATGAGGGTTCCACTGACTCAAATTAGATCATCAGGTTTCATAGAAAGTACTTTACTTGCTGAGCCATCTTTCCAGCCCACATTAAAATGTTTTCCAATTCTGCATAGATAGGTGAATAGGTCGGTCAGTAAATCGATGGATAGTTTGACAGGTCATTGGATAGATTGGTGGATAGATGCTGGGTAGAAATACGGAAAGGTGAGTAAATTGACAAATAGATTGATTGATAGGCCACTGGGTAGGTGGATGGACGCACCTATTAGTGGGTTCAAGGTTAGGCATGTGGACGCATGAACTGATGGCCCAATGCATAGCAGAGGAGTAGTACAGACATGAGTGGATGATACATGGCTTAGTGGAGATGGGTAAGCAGTTGATTCTGTGGGCAAGTAGGTAGCGGGCTGTCTGGGTAGGTGGATGATAGATAGATGGATGAAGATTTGGCAGGTGGGAAATAAAGAAAAGAACATACTGGGTAATTTCAAAACCTATGCACAGTTCCCATTTTGCCTATAGTGTGCTGATGGTGTACAGGTCAAGAGTGTTTTGACGCCTGACTTCTATCTAGACCGTCTTCTGGAGGCTTCCCACATGCTCAGGAAGATCGTCCTTCTGACTACTGTATAATTTGCTCATTTGGCACAGATGATATCACCAATAGTTTTGCCACTGAGTGCATGTTCACTAAGGGTAATCTCCCATTGTTATCCTAAGGGCATAGTGAAAACAAGCAAAGGAAAAACAAAAGCCTACAATTGCATGGCATTCCACAGACCGAGGTCTAGAAATACAGGCATCAAGAATCACAGCAGGCTGAGCAATTAATATCCCACATACTAAAACGCCACCTACCACACTCTAACACTCCAGGCTTCCAGCGTGACACCTGATTTTATGTAGACAGATATATGCCGACACTATATGTGCAGCTTCATATTTCCGTGTGTCAGGTAAAGTACAACCTTAAGCGTATTCTGAATAATTCATCCAGGCAAAGGTCTGATAAACAGATGTCTGCAACGCAATAGTTCTGAAGGTGCCGTTTTTCTGACACGAACAACAACAAGGAAAAAATCCCCGCTTAAAAGCCAGATGGCAAGTAAACCCCAGTTCATCACTTAGGCTCACATGGGAAACTCTAGCACATTTTTCATCAATTCCCACTTTATATTTAACACAGTAAATATAACAGTGAAGCATTATGCCTCTTCCTTCTCAATCTATCTCATCTGCGAGTGTTAATCTCCACTGGGTCTGAAGCAGTATTTACTCCACATAAGCAAATGAGCTTCCATGTAACAAATTATCTCTTTGCAGAAACAACAGGAGAGTCTGTATGCTCAACTCTTATGGTTTATTGGAAATTTCTAGAAACAGATTTTGCAAAAAGAAAAAAAAAAGTGTCCATTTCCCCCTTCAGCCTCTCATGGCATGATTGAGGACTGAGCATCTCATTGCATAAACAAGAGCCTTGTCTGAGCTTATGGGAGGCAGTGAAAGCCTGCTGCCCTTCTTGGCTGAGAACTGCAGCCTAAGGGTGAATTTCAGGGCCAGGGCCATGCTAAGAAGCATTTGCCGCCCCCCAACCCCCCCCCGGCACTGGTTACTACCTTTTATATCTTGCCTAGTCTCCTGCTTTTGGATACCTGGTGGGTAATTTTCTGGATGACTCTGGATTTGCACAGCTCCTCAAATGCATCCAGAGAGGGGAAGTATTTGCCTAGAGGAATCTAAGAAGAGATAACTTCCCTGGGCTGATGTCTGGCTATCTCTTCTTGATTTCTCTTCCTGTAGTTATCCTCCTGGACTTCATGGGAACTGAAAAGCTTACATTAGGCACTGGCATGGAAAATACGAAGAACGGCTTGGTAACTAACAGCTTGAAATTACAGAGTGGGCCACACTGGGGTAGCTGACTGCTCCTGATGACAGTGGGCCGACTGGAAGTCAGGGAGGACTCTGGCCCTAGGGAGCCCTATGGGATCCTGTTGAGTTGCACTAAAGCTTTTTGCAGAGGCTTCTGTTCCATTAGAAGATAGGCTTCGTGTGGGGTTTGACTTTCACACGTACTCTGGTGCCTCATATTTGACCATGTCCCCTAAATGGGGAGACCTGGTGGCACTCAGAGGAAGGATAGCAGGCTACCAAGAAGAGACTTGATACCCTATGAGCATATACAGGGGGAGGAAGTCCCCCTCAGTCACAGTCATAGGGGAGGGGAGTAAGGGGAAAATGGGAGGGAGGGAGGAATGGGAGGATCCAAAGGAGGGGATAACCATTGAGATGTAATATGAATAAATTAATAAAATAAAAAATTTTAAAAAGAAGATAGGCTTCATTTACAGCATTCTGCAATATCACGTGCTAACAAGTGACACACATAGGCTAGTAAATACCTGCCAGGGAGGCTTGAGCAGGAAGAGGGTTCTTTGAGCTCATAGTTTCAGGGGGTGCAGTCAAGCCTGGTCGGAAAGCACAAGCCAGTGGCAGCAGCTCGCGTGATGTTGGTGGAAGTATGGGGCAGCGGGTCCTCCCATCGTGCCAACTACATCATAAAGACTCACCAACTCCTCCCAGGCAGCCTTAGAAGAAAGGTATCTCAAAGACCAAATATCTTTGTCAAAGACCACACTGGGTTTATGAAAAAAGGGCTATAGCCATAACATACACAAAATAGCCTTTCAAGGCCAACTTCACATCTGGACACTAGCATTATTTACAAAAATACTTTTGCTTGTTATTGGTTGTACACGGCAGTGAGGACAATAGAGATTCCAAATGTGCAGGTAAGGTATAAGTCATTCCTAGGGAAGTTCAAATGTAAAATAGGCATTTACTACAAGGTCAGCACAAAGCAAAGCCCCGTGATAGAGCACCTGTGTACTGGACAGTTAGATACTCTTGCATGTAAAATAAAGAGGGCGCTTCTTTTACTCTACCCATTTTACAGGTGGGGAACCTGAGGCTCACAGTATTCAGTAGCTGTCACTAAGCTCTAATACCGACTAAAGAAAACACAGGTAGGGCTCACACAGCTCTCAATACAAACTGACTCCTTTGCACCCTATCAAAACCCGTAGCCCTAGCACCGTGACTAAAAGACTAAGAGCCTAAGATGGGAGATTGAAACACTGTATTCATTCTCAGTGAGAATTCAGACCCAAGAGAGCCTCATTTTGCAGTGCAAGAGACAGTGTCTGGTGCAAAACAGGATAAAAGGAAACCCACCCACCCATGTAGGTACACCTGCACTCCCTCCACTGAACCATTCCAGAGAGCCTTGGGTTTTTCGTTTTAAGTTTACTTCCTCCTGTCACATACATTGTCACGGCCAATTTGCATCTTGTGTAATGACGATGGCAGAGCTGGATTGTGTTTCCTTTGTGCCTGTACTTTGTTTTTCGTTTTGCTGCAATAAATCTTTAATTTGGCCTGGATTATGAGTTCTAAATAATTGATCTTGATGAGTCCAACTGCTTCCTACTACAGCTTTGTAGCAAGCTGAAGCGCTAGGGGCTGAGATGCACATGCTCCAGGCCTTTTCTTGACATCACGCCCCAACGCCATAATCCCCTCACAAGCTACACTCAGAAATGCAACAGGGACCAAGAGGGAACTGACAGCGCCGGACACGTGCACAGCTGGATACGGAGCCTGACAGCACAGGGGGTGGCCACAGGGTCATCTTCCATGATGAGCTCTGGATATTCATTACGTGGGGTCACAACCTCAGTGATGATATAGGACGGCATTACTCAGAGGTAGGTCCTGAGCATTTCATAGGATTTAGTCTCAGCTCATCTCTGGTCTAGCGGCCAAGTATGCAAAGTAATGCAGTATGTGTGTGTGTGTGTGTGTGTGTGTGTGTGTGTGTGTGTGTGTGTGTGTGTGTGTAGACCTAGCAATGTACCTTCTCCATGTGAAAAATGTAGTTGAATAATGTTACAGAAATATACTTAAAAAAAAAAAACATAGCATAGGACCTGTGTAAAATTGGGCTCAATATTCCATCCTGAGGGTTGGAGGGACTTCACTACCCCATGAGGACTGATAGCTCATGAGTAGTTGCTAATAGAATGAGATACATCTTCTGCAGTGTTAGAGTCACTAGAAAGTTGTCCCCCGGCCTTGTACCTAACCCCTAAGCCATGCGCCTCTAAGTAGACATAGTTAATGTAAAATTTTGTAAAATAAAATAAATGGAATACAAATCAAATAATTACAAGTTAAAGAAATATGTATAGTCATAAGTGTTGAGATTAGGGCCAGAGTGGTGATGGGTCAATAGGTGAAGACATATGTTATCAAACCTGGTGGTTTGGGGTCTATCTCCAGATATCTGTATATCTCTAAGTAAAACAGAAATTGTGATACGAAATGAAATGAAAAGTGGATTTGTAGAAGGCAGCTGGTCACATTTCATCCACATTCAGAAAGCAGAAAGAGATGAATCTTGGTGCTCACCATGATTCCTGTTTGTTCAGCCCAAGTTCCAGCCCATGGGATGGTGCCCCTCATACTCAGGGTGGGTCTTAACCTCGAATCAGACCTTTCCAGGAACTCTCTCACCCACATGCCCAGAGGTTTGTCTCCTAGATGAATCTATAAACTGTCAAATTGACAATGAAGATTAACTCGCACAGGTAGTGTTGCCCCAGTGCCTCTTGCTGGTTCTGCCTCCATGATGTTTTTGGTGTTGTGTTGGTGTTTGGTTTTGTTTGCAAGTACCTTACTTTGGTGCTTCAGAACTGCCAAGGCACAGTTACACAAGACAGTAAGGAGTTTGGCACAGCAGAACTTTGATGCCAGGAGACTTAAGCAAACTGCCCACAGTCACACATGCAGCAGTGGGTAGTGCTGGCATTTCTTCTGAGGGCTGAGGAGCACTCACTGTTTAAACCTTTCTAGGCTGATTCTCAGGATCCTCCTTTCTGGAACGTAGCCTCTTCCTGCATGTGCCAGTGAGTTCCCCTTAACCCTCGTTTCCATCTTATGTCTCTGGGTGTCTCCTATCCTCTTTTTCTTTCCCTTCTTTCCATAAAACATGATATTTCCAAGGATCTGTGACTGAACTTTTTTCCTTCCTTCTTTTCTTCCTTCCCTCTCTCTCTTCTCATATCTCTTCTTTTATCTGTTTTCTTCTAATATTCTAAGCATATGTATGTATGTGTGTATATATATATATATATATATATATATATATATATATATATATATATATATATATACACACATATATATTTCCTTTCCTTCCTACCACACACAATTGTGTGGAATGTGTGGAAGCTATTGGAGGGGAGACACACAGAGTTGGGTAGGTTTTTTGTTTGTTTTTCTTTATTGTCCAATCTGGTTTATTCAGTGGGGAAGCAGACATTTTACAGCCCATGATCAAGGCACAAAAACAGGGTAGAGAAGAGGGTTCTCCAACTTCCGGTGCCCCAGGCCATATTTACTAAATCTCACAGGTGGAGGCCCGGTTCTCTATTTCCTTTAAAGCCAACTAAAGGATTCACAATCAGAAACCCGCAGGACAATGGTGTTCATGGAGGTTGGCCTTGGTCTTTGGTTTCTGGAATGTCATAAAGTAGAGGAGTTAGCATATGCATGACTTTCCTTGAATGGTACTTCCCTGAACTGAACATCTATGGGTAAAATTTTTTGATGCCGCCAATTATTTTAGTCATTTGTAGAATTTTTCTGCTGTTAGCATTTTAAGCTGGTACATCCTGTGAAATTGAATGGTGCTATACAGTGGTGATTCTCCAAGTTCTTCTGAGTTTCAGAAGGGTACATATTACAAAATCTAGATAGAAAACCATTTAAAACACCCTGACATTTCATTTGAGCTGAGTGAGCCACCCTTATTTAGGAAACTTCAATTTTGAGGCTCACTGCAGAGAATTAAACCTGACACTCTTTATTCTGGTCTACTACCCTCACTGATAAACAAAATAAAATTACAAACACATAGGGAAATGCTTCTAAGGATGCTAAGGGAGAAAATAAGCTAGGCTGATACAATCTGGTAATAGCTATCTCACACACACACACACACACACACACACACACACACACAACTTAGTTCATAAATATTTCAGTGAGTCTGAAGAATCAGTACAAAGGTTGACAAAACAGAACATTCGAGATGAGAAACTATACCAGTAATCTCAGCACTGGGATACTCAAGCAGGAGAATCACTAGTTTTAGGGTACACTGAGCTACACAGGGAAGTCAAGGTATCCTGGGCTATAGAGTAAGACTTTCTCTAAAAGAAAAAGATGAAAGCAACGCTTCATCCACGTTTCATAGTGTCAGAATTGTCACTGACTAAGTCATTATCCTCTCTCAAAGCCATATCCTAAGCCAGCTCTCTCCATCTGTGACAGCTGATTCTGTGTTGTCCTCAAGCAACCTGCTAGTTGGTCCTATAGCAAAAATCATGTTTTCACCTGTGATATCTATAAGTAAGTATCATGAATGACAACATCATCAAGGGATGCTCCCATCTTGGTCTTCATGGAAAAAGCAAATAGTCTCTAACTCATCATATATTTTATTGAAAATACATTTTAGTTTCCATGTTGATAAAGTTCAGGTCTGGACTTTCAAAGGCAGTTATCCCTTGGAGAATATGGCCCCTCAACCCTACTGTCACCTGTGTGAAGATCTGAGAGGAGAAACTTGGGTTTACAGTTGAGATTGGCAATTGGCCTCATGGATTTCACGTGAGTTTAAGCTTCATTTGGTGAGTCCAGCATGGTCCCCAGGATGCTGTCATGTCCTAACCATGCATCTTGCATCCAGAACAAGTGCAGTTTATAGAAGAACTCCTAATGAGATTTGCAGAAGTATGTGAGTGCACAGTATAGGATCTCTGTACAGAAGCACCGTGCAATATGCTTTAAGACGGATGCTGTTTTTGATGATCTGTGTGACTTTGATACCCAGGACCCTTCTCATGTCACATCCAATAGTTTCAAAAGATGAAATCAGCACTTCATTCATGTTGTGAGCGAAGCTGGCTGGGGTCCATGCTCTGTATTTGCTTTCCTCAGACCGTTTTCTAGAACACCACTCTAGAACCTACAAGTGGGTCTTACAGAGAATAAAAAGACAAATGATGCTGCAGAAAGAGAGCTCCTGGAACAGGTATTGGAGCCAAGGAGAGGTATGCAGCTATGGATGGACTCGCAGACAAGAGAGTCTGTGGTTCCTGGTCAGACTACGACCCACGCTCATCTAATCTAGAATGAGTTAGGGACACAGACTGTACGTGTACAGAGAGCATCACGGAGGGGAATCAGATAGGTGAGCAAGGAACACAGCACTTCAGCAAGACGGAGACAAGGAGAGAGCTGAGGGGACTGATCCCCATCAGAAACAGACACTGTTTGGATCTTTTGAAAATATTTTCTCATCTGGGTTATTTTTGAACAGGTCCTGTGACCTGTCACTAAGGAGCCTTGGTCAAAACACATCCATGACTAAGCCCTAGTGCCAAAAGAGCTTACAGTGTTCTGTGAAGGTCTTGCTTTGTGAACGGCCATGCCTCTTGCGTGATATCATTTTGAGAGAAGCCATGAAAAGGTCCCTATGGTTGCCCAGGGGGTTCTAGATAAGGTTCTGTTTAAGTTCAGGAAAACAAAGGGAGACTCAGGAAATGGCTGGCACTGTAAATTACTTGTGCCTAAAAGCATAAAGACCCGAGTTTGAGCCCTAGATTCCCCTTTAGAAATCTGGATATGTGGTGTGTTTATAACCCCAATGCTATGAAGGCAAGTGGTAAGATCCCTGGGGTTCAGGGGCCAATTATGATGGCTAAATTGGTGATTCAAGGTCAGAGAAAAAGACCCTGCCAGAAAACACACGGTGGAGAGAAACCGAGGAACAACACTTCTGCACACACATGAGCACACATGCACATGGACTTATGCATAGCACATGCATGTACATAAAAACAGGCACACACAAAACCAAAAAGAAATATGATATATGTTGTCCATCTGGGAAACCCATATTAGAATGATAGAAAATTCCACACAGGAAACAAAGATTCTCCCCTAACACACACACACACACACACACACACACACACACACACACACACACAGACACACACACAGCATCAGTAAGCAGAATCAAAATGCAAATGGCCAACGTGAACAGCCACAGCTGTTTTTTGGAAAAATCAACCTGCTGAGAAGAAAAGCAAGGAAGACTGAGCTGGGGCTGCTTAATTGTGGTGCTCTGTTTAATGTCTGCGTATTCATCGTGATGGTGCTCTACCCCAGGCTGCCCCAAGCCTCTCTTTGTGCAGCAAGAACTCGCTGAGATGCTAGCGAGAAGACAAACTGTGCCTTCCTGGAGCACTGCCTTCATGTTCAGATGAATAAGAGCACACATTATGTATGTTGGAAGGAAAGCACGGCATTAACCGTTTGTTAAAACCTGCGGAGACCAAATAAGGAGACCCATGCTGCCAGCCAGGTTCAGTGACTTGGAACCACTGCACTGAGGAATGCTAGGCTAGAAGGACCAGGAAGATTGACTGCCCCAGATAAAGTAGAGGAGTCATAACCAAGGCCAGGTTGGAGAGCTTTTGGCTGATCTCCGCCTCCGTCTCTCAAGATAGCATTGTAAAGTAAGAAGGGCGAGTGGGTATCAGGAGCTGGGAAATCAGAAAGGCATGTATCTCTGGCCCTTTATCTCTGATCAATTTGGCAAGCTGATCAACTATTCTTGGTTCAATTTCCTCATTAGAGTTAGCACCTCCACCCCCAGCTGAGCTTTTATAAGCAGTAGCTTCTGTGGAGGCAAAGCACCCAGCAGTCTTCTGAGTTATATTCTGTGATCTGCGGCAGCAATAAATGTTATCAAAGTCACTATTGTTAATAAGTGAACGGATGTATTGGCACCTGTAATGGGATGCATCAGCGTGCTTTAACTGAAAGCTGCTGCTGAGCAGGATGGGTGCAGGATCAACTGCTAGCTGGAAAACACGAACCCTTGGTTAGTGTCAGCAGAACACAACAGTGAAGCAGACACAGTTGCTATTTTCAAAAAGCTTATGGTTGCCAAGTGGAAGAGGCACAAATAGCCAGGGGCATTTCCAGCAAATTCTAGGCCAATATGTAAACAAAGTCACCACCAAGCAAGACTCTTTCAAACTTTGCTCAACTTCATTCCTCCTTAATCGCACTTCCCACTCGTAAAGACATGGTACATGATTTTTACATGCACGATAATGGTTTTGATAACTTTACCAGCTTGGACAGAAGTCATCAAAATGTTGGACATGAGCTGCACTAAGGCAAAAGGGAAAGGTAAGAGCTGCGTGTCCTGAGCACGTGTGCATGTACTTGCACCATCCTCTCTTGTCATCCAAGTAAGCTAAACTACTAATATTGAGGAAGTCTGTGCAAACCTGACCCCGTTTAAATTGATGAAGCCTCCTTAGATGGGGGAGAGGATCCCAACCACCAATACTCTGTACTATTATTATTGAGCATGGACCAATTGTGTGTAGTGCTTCGCATGTGCCTGTCATGCTGCCATCTTCCGACCCATTCACATGTCGTTGTCAATCTCACACAGCTTTGTGAAGAATTGTAAGCAAAGCTCACAGAGTCCTTGCCCCAAACATCTATAATTGCTGTATCTTTAGGGGTTTTGTTTGTTGTTCCCAATCAGTTTAAAACCTACATTATCAATGTTCTGGGTTTTTTCTCATCTTTATGCTAAAAAAAAAAATCCTTATTTTAAAAGAAATTTCATAAACTATACTTCTAGACCAGATGAAAACCTACTATGGTTGGCCATCAGTAAAAGTCAACAGTGCAAACATATGCATCTTAGTCTGGTGGGGATCTCGTTACGGTTTCTACCACCGTTTGTTTTGAACGTCGTAAGATGTGTTAGTAACAAAAATAATTTTACATCTTATTGGTCAATAATACTCATGGCCAAAATCACAGATGTCTTAATAGGCACTTTGAAGTATATATATGCATATATATTCCTAAATACAGGTAGCAGGGCACAATAACTTTAAGGATGGAGTAGTGGCACACCTACCTTGGCAGAAACCAACAGCTCTCTGATTGGACTTAAGACCCACTCAGCAGGAAGAAAGTCATACCTGGTGCTGTATTTAAGCCTAGTCAACCACCCAGAGGTAGTAAAGTCCCAGGTCTCAGAGGAGAACCTACAAGCACCACCATGAGACTCTTAGGATCTCATCTATTCTTTAAACAATGCTAGTTCGAGCCCTGGAATGGGTAGATAACAGTTATCACTTTTGCTCTGTTGATTGTTTGATTTCATTTTCCTATGATGCTGAGGATGGTAGCCAGGGCCTTGAATAGGTTAAGCCGGTGTCCACCAGAAGTGAACATCATTGAAACCATCAGGCATTCATTTATTCTGCAGCTGAGCAGTGTAGGACACTCGGGAAGCTGGCAGGGTGCAGAACTGCTAGCAGGTGTGGACTGGCACCACTCCTACTGTCCAAAGACTCAGAAAATATCCGGATGTTGGTTGTCTCCCAACTAGTAAGCACAGTCAGTGAAGATGAGGAAGGGTGGATATTTTGAGTAAGACTGAGTCCTGTCAAGCATGACAATGATGGAATTAAAATAAAAACTCAGGGTGATTTTTTTTGGGTATTCTTGTCCAGAATGCCTCAATGAGAAGAAAAGTACAACGGAATGTGGCCCCCGTGTAATCTGTCTGCAGAGTCCTTTGTGATTCTTGTGCAGGGATAGGCTTTAAGGATAGAAAGATTTTTATATGCTCACACACTGACAGAAAGTTCCAAAAAAAGTCCTATGTGCTCAGCACAGATACAAGTGCTTAAAACCATGCGCTGCACAAAGAGGAAAGCTCAGAGTGAGGCTGCTGTGTTCCCGGAGACTCCCCTCCCGGTTCCTTTCCTGTGGATCTTAGAATATAGAAGACTTCTGGGTCAGGAATTATTTAAATACTGACCTGCAGGAAGGAACAGGCTGAGCCCTCAAGACCTTTGAAATGCACTCCCAACCTCATGGACCTGCACTATTTTACCCAGAGGACACATAGCAAATAAAAACGACGAGGAGATAAAATGTCCTGGGTAGACAGATAGCGCAATTGCAGGGGAATTTAATTTTCCCCTGAACTGAAAATGAAACCCAAGACAATAAGTGACTGTATAAAAAGAGCATCGCTTTCTAAGCAGGGGCACTCGGAAGCTCTTCCAATCCGACTTACATTTTTACAGAAAAATAAAAAAGTTTCCAAAGGCTTCAGGTTTTCAGTTTATATTGTCAGTTGGGTGAGAGCAGGAAGGGACGCCGATCAAAGCCATCAAACGGCATCCATAAACCATCCATGCTGCCACTTGTCTTCTTTTGATTTCTTTTCGTTGTTTTTGTAAAAATTAGTCCTTTTTTTGTAAAGACATTGAATATTTCACGTGTCCCAACTCCTGCCTAGTGTTCTTTGGTTCCAGGAGACATTTTTCACATGGAGAGTTGTGGCCATTTTTATAGTGACCAGGAAACATATCTTCCCAAACTGAAATAAAAAACACCTCGAAACAAAAACACCTAACACAAACAAAGCGAACTAAGTAAAAATTAGCAATTAAAAAAATGTGACTATGGAAACGGAATGGGAGCAAAAAGTCCTTCTAGAAGTAGTTTTTATTGTATCTAGGATGATTTCATAGAACTCCAAGCAAAGAGGCATCTGAGTGTGATTAAGTATGTGCATTACAGTGCTACCCAGGAGTAGAAACGCCTCTCCCCCCTCTCTCTCTCTCTCTCTCTCTCTCTCTCTCTCTCTCTCTCTCTCTCTCTCTGTGTTTGTGTGTGTGTGTATGTGTGTATGTGTGCATGCACATGCATGTGTGCGCATGGATTAATAATAGTCTTGGGTATTCTCCCATGCGTCTCTCATTTAGAGTCCCAATAGGATGCCTTCCCCTCTGTCCCAGTTTCCTGGTAAGTGAAGGCTTTCGTGGGACATGCCCCTTGGGCTAGTATGCAGATATAAGTGAGTATATACCATTTGAGTCTTTCTGCTTCTGGGTTAACTCACTCATTATGATCATTTCTAGCTCAATCCATTTATGCACAAATTTCGAAATCTACAAGTAGAACAATATGATAGGCAGATTTGGGCCCAGGGGTCCCGCTCAAACTAAGGCACCAGCCAAGGACAATACAGGAGGTAAACTTTAAACCCCTTCCCAGATCTAGCCAATGGTCAGAATATTCTCCACAGTTGAGTGGAGAGTGTGATACGACTTTCTCACGTACTCTGGTGCCTCACATTTGACCATGTCCCCTGGAGGGGGAGACCTGGTGGCACTCAGAGGAAGGACAGCAAGTAGCCAAGAAGAGACTTGATACCCTATGAGAATATACAGGGGGACATAATCCCCCTCAGGAACAGTCATAGGGGAGGGGAATAATGGGAAAATGGGGGTGGGGGGGGAGGAATGGGAGGATACAAGGGATGGGATAAACATTGAGATGTAACAAGAATAAATTAATAAAAAAAAATTCTGATGCAAAAAAAAAATAATAATAATAGTCTTGGGGACTTTAAATGCCAGAAAAGATTATGCAGATTTTAAGGAATCATCACTTTTGGAAAGGCTTATCAGATACTTCTGTGTTCATTCTGCTTTGTACAATAACAACCAACCACAGCAACATAGTGAACTGTCAGTCTCGCCTAATAATACAATCACAGCCATCTTCTTCTCGTCCTCGGAGTGCTTTTGGTAATACTTGCGTGATGACACAAACCTCAAGCTAGAGGTACCCAATCATCTATAGCCATTGTTCACATTATGGTGCCGGCCCTAAAGGAGAGAGGTGATGGCCAAACACACAGGATAACATATTCCGTGTGTACATACATGACCACATGTACACGTACGTCAACCACAAGAACAGGACTGCAAAGTCAGTTAGGAGACAAGGCAGTTTGCATTGCGGAGGACAGCTTAGTCAGTGAAGTACTTTCTTTGTGAGCAGGGAGACCTAGACTTGATCCCAGGACACACATAGAAAGCCAGGCTTGGTAGCACATGCTTGGAATCCCAGACTTGGAAAGAGTGTGACTAAGGATCTATGGTGCTCGCAAGCTCCCAGTCAGGGGAAGACCCTGGCATGAGGAATAAGGTGGAGTGTGCCTGATGCTGACCTCTAACTATACACACACACACACACAGAGAGAGAGAGACAGAGAGACAGAGAGAGAGAGAGAGAGAGAGAGAGAGAGAGAGAGAGAAGAGAGAATGCACACCTTCTTTCAAGCATGTATTTGGACATCCATAAACACACATAAGTACATGTGCACACACTCACACACAGAAGAAAAGGTAAGGAAACTCCCCATGAGTTCTCTGTGGGACATGACACTGAAGGGTCAGGAAAAGTGCAATTGAGAGAACAGACTGAAGGAAGCAGGTCCAACTGCCAGCAAGACTGAGAGTGAGTGCAGCCAGATCTTTGTGTTCTGGTTTAAATCAACTATCACAGAACAGTCTGGCTTCCAAGAACCTCTGTCCTCACTGGATAGTCCACCCAAAGCCAGGGGATTGTCAAAACATTTTATTTTAATTTATTGTCACTTTTCCACTTATTTCAATTTTATTTTGTGTGTGTGGGTGTTTTGCTGCTGTGTATGTTTGTGGATTATGTTTGTGCTTTGCGGCAAGAAGAGGGTGTTGGATCCCCTGGAACTGGCATTACAGTCAGTTATGAGCCACTATGACAGTGCTGGGGAGCAAACTAATGTCTTGTAGAAGAGTAGCTACTGTTCTAACGACTGAGCCATCTTCCAGAACCATTTCTTACCTCCCCTCCCCCATAGATTCTTTTTTTTTTTTTTTTTTTTTTTTTTTTTTTTAAATATTTATTTATTTATTATCATGGATACAGTGTTCTGCCTGCAAGCACTCCTGCAGGCCAGAAGAGGGCATCAGATCACATGATAGATGGTCGTGAGCCACCATGTGGTTGCTGGGAATTGAACTCAGGACCTCTGGAAGAACAGTCAGTGCTCTTAACCTCTAAGCCATCTCTCCAGCCCCCCCCCCCATAGATTCTTAAGTATACACTTATCTCAGTTTTAAAACTTGAAAGTTGTGATTGTAAATTAATTGTTGGATATAAAATTAATTTGATAATTAATAAGAGCCTACAATTTCTTTTCTAATTTTGTCTTACCATCCACAATACATATATGTGATTTCTCACACGCATACACACATTCACTGGTGTTTCAACTATCAGTGTCCTTGATGCACAAAACCCAGCTAACAACATTAATTTTCCTCACATGGTTATAGTTTGTAAACTTTTCGCCTGCGGCATGCATGCATGTACATATATAGTTCATACATGTATGGGGCACTTTGCATGTGCATGACTGCATGCACGTGCAGGACCAGGAGCCTCTAAATGTCTAGGTTCTTTTAAAAATACAATTGTGTGAGTAGACTTTGTGCACCATCCTAGACAATGTTGTGACAGCCTGGAATACCACATTCCACATAGCATAAACGATGGTGAAGCCAGGCTAATTATTTAAAAATGAAAAAAAATCATTATGGAATAGGAAGAGACAAGCATGCCTGTGCTGTAATCCAACTTTTACCTTTTAATGCTTAAAAGAGTTCTACAATTCATTTTGTAAAAACTTCCTTCTAAATTGTGCATTTTGAAGAGTATGTGCGATGTGTAATTAATGATTGAGGAGCACTGAGTCCTGAATCCTCTGTGTGCTTTATAAACTGTGCTCTCTACTAATCGCCTGTATGAAGGCCCACTGGGTAAAAGCTCTTGCTGCTTTTGCAGAGGCCCTGAATTTGCATCCCAGCACCCATGCCTGGCAGCTCACAGTGCCTGGATGCCCAGCTGCAGGGCATCGGACAGCCCCTTCTGGACATCACAGGCACCTGCACTCATATATGCACATGACCTTCCTACATACAGCAGGCATACACATACAATAGAAAACAAAAAGATAGTGATGATCAGCGCTGCAGCTTCCGTCTCCACCCTCACAGGCTATGTCAGGCACTTGCGGAGACTGGGGACGGAGCCCATGCTGTCAGTTGAGGCTTTAGGCGAGGTTGCTACATCCTAGCCCTGGTCACTCAAAGCCCAACCTTGCGACTGGTTCACAGTACCCACAGGTTGGCAAGATGAGCAGAAACTGTTTAGCTGCCTCTGGGCTCCTGGCATGTGCTGCAGAGTGGATGAAAAGCGAGTCAACAAGAATGCCCTCTGGGCAGAGTGAGCTGGGGACCCAGCTTCCCTTTGCAGCAGCTCCGTGCAGCTCCAGAAGGGTCGCCCCCATCTTCTGGGACTCACTGGAGGTGCTTTCTTAAAGCAGCTGCCAGCACACTGCAGCCCACGCTTGTGAGGATCTGTTTGACACAGGATAAAAAACAACTCTCTTGTGTTGACTCTCCAAGCTTTACCATTGTGCCCCGTCTGCTCGGAGTTTTAAACTCAGCAAGCAGCGGTATCATTTGTACCTAGGGTAAAGATGTTCCTCTCTAACTTAAGTCTAAGCTTTTATTAAAAACATTTAACATGTTGGCTACTACAAAAGCAATATTTATTCCTCGGAGGAAAGAAGAAGGGGGAAAAATCCTCTTCATAGGCTTCATTAAAACATGTGATTAGCTCATAACACTGCAGAACTATGGGATGCTTTTGGGGTCTGTCGTGTTAAGACATCATTTTCTGTCACATCTGAACAGCATGGACGTGGGCTGCAAGGTTTCGACACATAGAGCAGTGGAAGAGGCCTCAACGCAGAGTGGAGCAGCCCTGAGAGGCAGCCTGAGAGCATCCCTTCAGGACTTTCCCTTCAAGGCAAGCTGCTCGGTTGCACATGGCATCTGCCTCAGGAAGGTCCTTCTCATGCCACGATGCATTACAAGGATGTGGGTAAGAGCACTTGCTGCTCTTATATTACAAGGGCGCAGATGGGAGTCTCTTGGAGAGAAACTAGCAGACTCCAATCAGGCTCTCCCAGCACCCAGTAGCTACCATGGTCACTGCAGCCGTTGGTCTCCAAAGGTCGTGATTGACTTGATCGAATGGTTCTGGGACCCATCTGCTTGAGGGACCTGGGAAGGTGGCTCCGTCAGCTCCAGGTTCAGTGAGATATGCTATTTTCAAAGCCAAAATGGAGAGCAATAGAAGAAGACACTGGCACTGACCTCTGACCACCACATACCCAAAACACACCCAAACACACATGTGCATGCGCGCACACACTGATGTACACACACACACACACCTCATTAACTCATTTCATACAGTTATTAGGAACTGCAACACAACCACGGGGAACATACAAAAAGGGGGACCGTAGAGACTGAAATCCTCAGAGCACAGTTGAAAAGCAGGACTTCTAAGCTGTGCATTTCCTATTGCTTGGGCACAGACCATAACATGTATCTTTAATATAAATGGCTGCATCCCCACCTCTGCCTTAATGACCTGCTTGATATATAAGGTAGCCTTTCATATTAATTACATCATTAATAATGGTTTCTTTGAGGAGTCATCTATGAATACAGCAATGTCGGAAGACATATGGGTCACCTAGGACATCTGCAGATCTGTCTTCAGGAAACAGAATCACCCGTTAAGAAATGACCACTTATTGATTGGTAAAGGAGGAGGAAAGGCTGATTACAGCTTCATGGTCGGATTCGCCACCCCTGGTAGGATACAGCAGCATAAGGGGGGGGGGCGCAGAAAAAGAGGTGCTTGTTCACACCTAGGGTGGGCCTCACTTCTGAGAAGGAACAAAGCAGCTAAGGATGAGCGAGCCCCCAAGGATGCCAGGCACACCCTGGCCTTAGGTCTCCAGCTTTCCCAGAGACGCCCCACTCAAGTTGCTTTGTTGTTTTAGGTTCTGTCTCAATGGCTGCTGCACACGCAGGCAAAACAGCACGTACTAGACTCCCTCAGCTCCCTCTGAATGGGCCTATTAGAACCTCGTGGGCATTCCTGGGTGGAGGGAAATATATCACTGGAACTTGACTTTGCTAGCTACAAAGGAAAAAAAAAAAAAAAAAAAAAAACAAAAAAAAAAACAAACCAGAGAGGCAGCGTGACAGAGCTGTTGTCAGGAAACAGGGGCCAGACACGCAGCTGACACACCACATGCTCCTCTGTCCCCTTCAGTCCTTCCTCCCTACAACTATCTTCTGGGGTGGCTGCCACTGAGTCCTGTGTGTGTCTGGGTCAGGAAGGCTGGGAAGTGGGGAAGCTAGAGACAGACAGAGTGAAGCGGCTAGAATCACGAGCACATCTGATTTTTCTTGCTGAATAATTTAGGTCCTAACCTGCGGGGACTAGGGAGCCACTGAAATATTAAGGAAGAATGACATCATTATTTTTCCAGAAACTAAATCCACAAACCATTTCTTTTCCACGCTGGACTCTCCTCCTTCAGCCTTGGCTTCTCCTTTGTGTCTAACATGTAGCCCGCCCCTTTCTTTTACACTGTACTCACAAAAACAGTCAGGGGTCCTGCTTGGCCTGCTGTCCTAACCTGCATTTCTTGCTGTGTGAATCCTCATGTGTTTCTTGAAAGCTTGAATTCCAGGCTCCTTTGCTGTAAAAGTGGGCTTTCGGAAGCACCCATGCGTAGGTGTCACAACCCACATAGGAAATCATCAGACATGGTGCATTGAATGATGGGCCACGAGATCTGCATGGGAAAGTTCTGACACCTTGACGTCTCCGCTTGTGAATAATTAGGACAAATGATCTTCACAAAGGTCAAGAAGCAAAGTTCATCCTCTTAGTGTTTACCTTGCTTCAAGATGAAGATGAACACGCATGGAGGGATGAGTGTTGCAGAAGAGAGAGGGGGAAGAAAGATCTGTAAGCCAAGGGAGGAATCCCAGAATGGATCCTCTATCTCAGAAAAAAAAAAAAAAAAAAAAAGCAAAAATGAAAAACCTTCAGGTGTGACTTTTGGCTTCCAGAGATGTGAGAGAGTATTTTTTTTTTTTTTATTATTATCAAAGCTACCCATATTGTGACACTATGTTAGTACAAGCCAAGTGACTGGATTAGTCAGTGCTTTGATGTCTCTACCTGGTCCTGACTTCTGAACCTTATGCCTGGTCACTACTCAGCCCTCCTGGCTGTCCTTGCCTGAGCTCCAGGGAATAGCCAGTATTGTTTGAACTTACTCAGAGCATCAACAATCATTACCGGGAGCACCTTACCTGAGAAGGAGCAACTAACCGAGACTTCAAGAGTACAAACATCATGATTGATTAGTGATGTCTGCCACAGGTGCAGACAGGAAAGGTGAAAGGTGTTTTGTAGTCGTGTTTTGCTCACTACTCTCTCTAGTGCATCCCTCTGGAAAATGTGTTACCTGTCTGATTCTTTCGGAGGCTGGTAGGGTGGAGGAGAGATAAGGTCTTACCAAGTACCTGAAGTCTGAATCTAGCCTCCTGAGTGCTTACACTCCCGTTCCGTCTCACATCAAGAATGTCAACACAAGAGCATGGGCTATTATTGCTGACTACATAAAGCATAAGTGCATTGATCTCTAGGAACAGCAGACACATGTAGGGATTGAGTTATGCATTCGAGAATACAATATAATCAATAACGCTGTAAGATTGCATAAGGAGTACAGTAATCTGAAGCACATTGCAATAATTTCAAACTACCATTCACTCAACAGTATTCGCTGCCCCAGAGAACTATAGCAACCAGAGCCCCGTGCTTTTCCTCTGGTGCCCTACGTTGCTAGCTTTGTCTGAGATCCCTTCTTTCCCAGCCTGCTTCCTCCAGCTCCAGGGTCAGTCTAGAGAAAGAGCAGCTTTTGATTCCTTCTGAGTGAACATGTTAGAAGCTGTCAGAACTGAACTGGCAAGCTCCCTGTCTCTTTGTGTTCCACAGAAAGCTCCATCAATGCCTCCGTCTGCCAGGTGTCCACTCTGCACCAGCCATCCCCACAGGTGTCCACACTGCACCAGCCATGCACACAGGTGTCCACACTGCACCAGTCATGCACTCAGGTGTCCACACTGCACCAGTCATGCACACAGGGGTAAAAAGCAAACAATGATCGGCTGAGCTACCGTCTGCTTTTATCTCCGCAGCCAACACAAAGGCTTACAAAGACTGGAGACTTAGAAATATTCCTGTGAATCAAAGACATGATCAAAACCAGCAGGGGTTCTCTGTCCCTACCTAGTGTATCAAGCTAACGTGTCACCACCCATGTTCCTCCAATCTTTTGTGCTCTTAGCAAGGACATTTTCTTTCCTATCATTCTTGTTACAGATGTGTCAACAATCTCTCTCTCTCTCTCTCTCTCTCTCTCTCTCTCTCTCTCTCTCTCTCTCTCTCTGCATATGTGAGGTGCTTATGTGTATTTCACATTAGTGTAGGCGCATGTGCATGTGTGTGTCCATGTACACGGAAGCCAGGTCAAGACTGGGTACATTCCTAGAGCTCCCCATTATGTGCTAAGGCAGGATCTCTCCCTAAACTGAAAGCTCATTGATTGATTGAGCTAGCTCTTTACCTAGTTTGGTCCACGGATCCCATCTTTGGGCCTCCACACCCTCCTGGCACTCACATAGGGAACAAGGGACCTGAGTGTTATTCATCATTACCCATCATCACGGACTTCATCCACTGAGCTATCACCTCGGGCCTCCTGTAGCTCCCTTTATCCTGCAGTGAGTCACTTAGAATGGGGGCAAGAAGTCTACGACTACCTACTTATGAATCTGTCACAGACTGGAATTAATCGCAGAGCTAGGCTATGGCATTCAGACCCTGTGAGGGGGAGAAGTTGTATTGGGGGGGGGGGGAATCAGATAAAATTTTTTAAAAAATCAAAAGATGCATAGATCTCAACAGAGAAGAAAGCACAGAGGATCTAGATGTGACTAATACATTAAAGGACCCAGTCAATGAAATTCTAATTTTAAAATTTTTATCAAATAATATCATGAGGCAAGACTGTACATTTACATGACTTGAAATGTTTCCAACTCTGTTGTAAATTTAACCTCATGGCAGCAAAAAAGTTTCCGTTCCAAAATTAAATCTTTAGATATTGGTTGTAATGGCGAGTGTTCATTCTAAGGCAGGAAAGATCTAGAGTTACTTCTACATGCTCTGTGGGGTTATCTTGATTTTGTGAAGTAAGATGGTAAGACTGCCTACTGTGGTTGGTACCCTTCTTGGGGCGGGGGACCCCACACGGTATAACCCTGAGCACACTGGCTAAGCATTAGCACGTATGTATACATTGGTCTGCGCTTCTTGTCTGTGATGTAATATGGCCAGCTTCTTCAAGTTTCCTAGCTTTGTGACTTCCTTGCCCCAGTGCATGCTGCCTTGAAGGGTGAGCTAAAATAACACTTTCTCCCTTAAGTTGCCTTTGTCAGATGATTTTAACTATGGTACCAGGAAAAGAGAACACGACATTTGTAGAGGCTGGGGATACTGTGTTGTAGATTCAGAGGCTGTAAGGGATGCATGGCTTGGCCAAGCAGAATAACACGAATGGACCTTGCTCTGCCCCTATAACATGTGTCGACATGTTGATGTCTCCCAGACAATACTTGGCTAAAAGTGATGGTGGGAGTAACTGGAGCTCAGCGGATAAGAGCACCTTGCACTTGTAAAGCACTCAAGTTCAATTCTCAGTGCACACTCAGGAGGCCTGTCACCCCAGCTCCAGGTGATCTGATGCCCTCTTCTGTCTTCCGTGGGTAAACACACTCATGTACACATAGCCCACACAGACACACATGTGCATACACACAAAGATAAAAAAGAAATATTTTTACAAGCAACGAATAATAGCTTAACACAAATCTTCCTGCCCAGTCAATAATGAACGCTTCCAAAACTTTGTGTTATATGATCATGCACACTGCAGCTAAATTTGTGTTGTAGCTTGTCTACCAATGATGGAAACAAAATCTGAAATGCCATTTAGAAAGCGTGAAGAACGTTCTGATGATTAAGTGCCAAATCACCCAGCAAACACCAACATGCAGAGAAGACAAGGATGGGTAAGACAGGAGATGGAGTGTTTGCTCTTAATTACAACAGACAGAATTTAGGGGATGGGAATGTTGGGCTGCCCTTCAGGAAACGGTCCAATAGGCTAATAAATTCATTAGGAAATATATCAACGACAGCAAAAATGTTAATTTACTGAGCATAAATAAAAGCATCATATTCCTGAAGAAGTTATTATGTTCATATCTTTACAAATATTTTGTAAGTGACTGGTCTGAACCGAGATTGGCAGATTGCACTATATTCATATTTCGAGCACTAAACAAAGCAGCAGTTTCAATGGTTTATATGTGGACTGAGAAAGGAAGAGAGAAGACAAGGGAAGAAGGAAGGTGGGGTGGAAGGAGGAAGGGACAAGAGAACAGAGAGGAAGAAGAAAAGGGAGAAGCAGAGGAACAAAAGAATGATGAAGAAGCAAGAGGATGGAGAAGAAGAAGAGATTCTTTCTTTGGATTTCCAAATGTTCCAGGCCAATCAGCCTGTGGTCAGGGGCTTCAGCAATCCTGGGTGTGCTCAAGAGTAATTTTATAACCTTGTGTGCTATTTTTCTCTATCTGACTTTTAATAGCCCCATTGGTAAAACAGGAAAGACTGCCCACAGCCTCACTGAAGACCGCTTTGGGAGAACCATCGCATTGCTGCTCACAGCTCTTTGCTCCTTCAGACCCAGGCACCCTTTCTCCAGGAAAATCTAAGCACTTTTCTTACTTAGTTTCTATGTTTTCTCTTCATTGTGACTTTGTTTTCACTTTGTCTTACTGTTGAGTTACTTTGAAAGAAAACTGGCCCCAACATAATTTAGAGCCATATTCTTTGACTGCAGATACACAAATAAAGTGTTTACACAAACACACTATATGTGTGATTGAATATTGCTCAGAAAATAGGGGATTGGACAGTAGCAGCAAATGACTCTTAAATACTAAAGGCTTGGAAGTAACGGCAATGTATATCCTATGGGCACTGCATGTCCATCGTGGACTCAGTTTCAGAGATGGGTTGATTGTGACGTAGCTCCTCAAAATTACTCAGACTCAGGATGAAGGAAGAGCTATCATTCCCAGTGTTTCTAGACTGTGCTACAAAAGGGAGACGGGAGTTCTAGAAACTCTCACATTTGAATTGAACGTTTCTGTGTTTTGGACTTTGCTGATGACTGACTAGAGAGGGACTCAGGATCACACAAATCACAGAGGATAGGACATTGGGCAGAAGAGTCCAAACCCTGGACCATGAACTCTAATGGAAACCACACCATGCTTTGTGTAGAGAAGATACAGGGCTTACATCACATCAGCATAGACTTTAGTTCTAGCTCTCCTTACAAGTGCAGTCATAGACCCCCAACCATGCTGCGAGCAATTCTCTAACCCATCGCTCCTGCCTCAGCTGGCTTGTAGCTCACCCCACTTTAACAGTACAGCCATCTTCTAATTCCCCTTTCAAGAGGAAGAACGACTGAGTTCTTTGAGGCCTTATCCCCAACCCAGCTTTACTCCACTCTGCTGAGCCAAGACTCCATGTACGTTTAGAAACTATGATTTACACGAGTGTGTTTAAGTTCTTAGACCGTAGCCATGAGCTCTTGATTCTTTTCATATGGGCATTTGGGGGCCAGCTGGAAGAAGACGATTTGATGAAGTGTGCACCCAGAACCACAATCTTTGTGCATTTTATATGCACTTTCTACACCATACATCCCTGCAGAGATAATTCTTCCCACTCTGGGAATGTCTCTGGACCTGTATTTTCTCAGCGCCAAAAGGGAAGAACAGCACTTAACTTTGCCTCTCTCACTGGTGGGCTTGTATGGGCATTTCCTCAGGAAACACAGCAGTTTGCCAGAACTAAATGGCTATAATTGCACACAAGCAAAGCTCTCTGCCTGGAAATTTCAAGCAGTGAGAGTTGAAGCTTCCTTTCCTTTCAGTTACTGTAAGTAGACACCCAACAGGCTGATAGCAAGTCGGAATTACACTCCCTACTCTTCTGTTCATTTGCCTCTGCCATTGAAGATTGTGGTCTTCACCAGAAGAAGATTCCCTCATACCAGTTACTAGGGAACTACATACTGGGGTCCTGCCAAAGGGAAGTAAGACAGAGGTGTACCTCCAAATCAAATCTTTTCCCAGGACACGTCAACACATGGAACTGATGAAATATGGACCATATTTAAAATGGTAACTGCACTTCTGAAATGAAACCAGGCAGAATAAAGATACTATTGGCTCATTTGTTTGCTTTGCTTTATTTGTGTTTGTTTGTTTGTTTTCTGTTCAGGCTCATCTGTGCTTGTTAAGCATTGGTAAATGACCAGTAATGAAGCAAACACAACACAACACACACACACATTTTTGATAAGAAGCATGGTGTGCATTTGCCACTCCTCTGGAAAGTTGTATTCATTATTTTACCAAGTATTCTCCCATAAATATTTAAGAAACTGGAGGGGAGGTTGGAACGCTACACTCAATACTTGGTGGCTGAAAGCAATTTTTGCAATTGAACTGCGATGATTCCAATTCCACTTTGGCTGCCTGCTTAGGCCTGAACCCCATCTTCTGGGAAGTGTTAGGAGATGATTTTTTTTTCAGGTTTTGTCATAAGGTGCACAGAAGTAGAGGAGAAAAACACACATCAATTAGAAAAACAGGACTGCAGCTTCTTTCTTGATTGGATGGTTAACAATGACATTCTTATTGCCAGCCACAATAAAGGCAAACTAACATATGACCCATGAAAATCAGACCCAGCAAGAAAAATCCAATACAGGACATTTTATCCTAGCATAAAACAGCTGAAAGCCTGAGCCCCGTCAGTCAGCCAAGATTGAGAGGAATCACTTCGATTTTAGCAAATTTTTACTAAATAGCTCCTGGGCAGTAGACATACACTGATGAGAAGATTGGGAGAAATGTGTTCATTGAGGCCCCACTGGATGTCTGAGGAGTGACTAGTGACTATTTCAATTGACTGACTCTGCATATGGACTTCACTGACCCAGGGATTGAACTCCAGGGTCATCCAAGCTTGGCCTTTGTCCACTGAGCCACCACAGTGGCCTTCATTGTGTTTTTAATATGGTGACCAGAAATGATTCCATGATCATTTCTGTGCCATGTAGGGTAGACTTCACATCCTCACCAGGTGTGTGAGCACATGTGGTATGTGCGCGCGCACACACACACACTTTTAAAAAGATTTAATTTTTATTTATCTGTGTCTGTCTGTATGTGTATGCACAAGTGTGTGAAAGTGACCACAGAGGCCAGATGAAGGAGTGGGATCCTTGGGAAATGGAATTACAGGCAAGTCTGAGTGCCGAGACCTGAACTCCAGTCCCATGTAAGATCAGAAAACGCTATTAAGAGTCAACCCACCTTGCAGCCTCCCTTCCTTTAAAGCTGATTTTCGCATATGCCTTGTTCTTCTGAGCCTGGAGTCCCTCTCTTGTCTGGAGCTCACAAAGTAGGCTAGTCTGGCTGGCTAGTGAACTCCAGGCATCCACTGATCTCAGCTTCCACAGTAGCAGAATTGCAAGTGAGTCCCTCGGCCCCAAGCTCTACAATGTGGTTTCTGAGGCTCCGACCCAGGTCCGCATGCTCGCCTCACAGGTGTTTTAAACAACAGACCCACCTCCAAGGCTGAATCCTTACACTCAAAGTGCTCTAGGCACAAGTCTGCCCAGGAGCCTGATTCTCGCTGTCCCAGCTAAGACCCTGTTCTTCCTAACGTAACGTAGTGACCTTCTGTGGGTCATTCCACATGTCAGAGCTTCCCTCTGCTTCTCTAGGTACAATGAGGATTTCAGCGTCGCAAAGACTCAGTGACAAAATACACTTGTGATTTTCAAACTGAAGATGACCGTGAAGGAACAGTTGAGGACAATAGTGGTCATGACACCCCAGTGCCCTGCACATTTCCCTCCTAAACCTATGAATTGAGAGGGCCTGGCGGCTGCAAGTAAAAATGCTCGCTGACTTCGGGAAAGATGATATGCTAATGTGTTTAACCAACACCTTATACAGCAGCAATTTTCTTTTTCAACCAAAAATAATCACATGAGCAGAGCTCAGATTCACTGTCATTGCCCTGAGGAAGCTTCATGAGATTGAAGAAGATGCACATGAAACAGCGCCACATTGAAAGCCTGTTTGAAATATTGTAGTCAGGGTGGCATTTCCTGTGTAATTGCATTCTGTTTAAAAATACCTTAAAAAAAAAAAATGAAAGCACGGTTGTGATTCTAATGACCCAGCCTCCTCTTTTCCCTCTATAACATAAACCATCTTAAGGTTTTGAAGAGTTGAGCTCTGGGACCAAAATTACTAATGTATAAGTTAAACATCCAAGCATAGTTTCTATACACGTATTTACAGAGGTGAGGAAGGAAACAGAAACCCCCCTGTGGGCTTTTGCTTTCTTGCTTCCTGCTTCAGGAGGACTTAGAAGAATTGCCAGAGACCTCCACCCCCACCCCCATCCCTCACCAGTGTGCAGAAGCTGAAAGTTTCTCAAGGAAGAAATGCCGGGTCCATATTTCAAAAGTGTGGGTGGCTTTGCATAGCCTCTGAAATGCTGAGAATATAGAATACACTCCAGTATATCTAATTATCTTTATGAAATGTCTCAAAATCAATGGCATTATACTCAAAACCAGCTGCAGCCGGGGAAGTCCAACAGAGCAGAGTGTCACAGAGGTTACAGAGAAGCACGGCTTTCTTCTTAATAGTGCTATTTTTATGGAACATGGAGTTTTTGAATCGTCATTTTCTGTTAACTCTTTTAAGGACTCAAATTGAACTTGACCATATTGGTTGAAGAAATCAATTCAAGCCTCTACCTCAATTTCTTTCTTCTCCTTTTTACCTCCTTGCAGATACAAAGCCTTGGTTTTGAGGAACACCATAAACCTGCTGGTAGTGGAAGCCTGTCATCAGGGTCCTGGAAGCGCTCCCTGACATGTGGAGTGGTCAAAGCAGCTTGCTGCTAATTGTGTGTGTGCTGCTGCTAGGTCCTTCTTCTTCTTCAAGAAGGATTCGAATGTTGACAGAAACTGGCTCACAAACAAACAAACAGTGTGAGAGAACAGCCAATGCAAGGCTGCTACTGAAACGGCTTTAAAGACCAGCCACCAATGTGTGGTGCTAACTGGTAAGGGCATGTCACCTGAGGCAAAAGCAACTTCCCAGGGGAGCGTGGCAAGGGATGGGGAAACCACAGAACAGGGACTCACCAGCATAGGTGTGACTTTTTGCATCCTACTACGCACTAGCCACCAAAACATGGTGCCATTATCGGGGTTTGACATTTGGTACGGGATTGAGAAATCACGTTTAAAAAGGGAAACTATGGATGGTATCACTTCAGCGGTACTGTGTCAAAACCAACAGGGGTACTTTACCCAAGAGATCTCACAGAAGAACAGAAGCCTATGATCTTAAGGAGTGATGGGTTAGATATTAGATATTCCAACTGGTTCAGACATCACTATGCCACATAGACAAGGACACATACATATACACATGCATACTTTCACACTCATGCTAGCACACACAAAGCCATACACACACACACGTGCACTCATGCATATATATACACATATATTTACACATATACATGCACATATAATCCCTATACGTGCTGCACACACACATACATATATACTTTCCACAAATACATAAAGCATACATACAAATGCATACAATCTCCTGTACAGAGACATACACACACAAATACATATACTTTTCCTAACACAAACACATGCGCACACACACATACACACACACACACATACACACCTACATTCAGAGATATATAAACATACCCCCTGACATATACACATGCATATACAAATATACACACCACACACACACAGAGGCACAGAAGCTTACATAAGCTGCATGGATTGTGAAATGGGGTTATATGGGATATTAGGAACAAAAATAATCATGTAGGATCTGTTTCCTGAAGCGTGCCAATAGAGTCTTAAGAGAAAGTGACAGTGGGGACTTTGGCAAGAGCAACAGACATTGCTTCATGTTCCAGAAAAGCTCATCATGGCTGGTTTGTGGAAGGCAGTTGAGGGGAAGGCAGTGGAGCCAGAGAGCCGGAAGTGTCTATAGTCCTTCAGGCAAAGGCATGGTTGGTCAGGCCAGAGGGACAGAACAACAAGGGAGGATGAGACATCTACAAGACTTGGCCACTGGGTGTGGAGGAGGAAAGTGAAGGAGGAGGTTGAAAAGGTGATTTTCAGATACACAAAGTTAAACTTTTGGTTGGTTTATTTAAAAAAAAAAAGCAAAAGCATCATTCTTGGGATTAATTCTTAAGAGTTTAAAGAGGAAAAGACTGTTCTCTGGCTCAGAGCTAGCACTGCCTGCTTGAGATGCGTGAGTGAATTCACTCATTTCCCCAACATTTAATGAGTCCTTGTAATTTAGGGTTTACCCACTTACACCAAGTCAACAAGAATATGGACCTCTCTGAATAGACAAAGAACAAGAAAAATTCTGAAATTTCACTCTTTATAAATAAGTTTTAATTCATGCCTCTTGAAGTTAGGGCCTTTTATTAGGGACTGTAAATCTCAGAGAGACAAGAAGTCATAAGATTCTGAAATTGCCTTATAAATTAGTTGCTGGTAGTGAAACAGTTGTTTAGTTTGTTGAGGGGCTGGGATGCGGAGGGATTTTGGTGTTGAAATAATTATTGAACATTACTGAACCAAATAATTAAACTGTGCTGTAAAATTACGGTTATGATAATATTCCCATCATCATTTGTTTTGTTTCTCCTAATCTAAATTATGATTTTTTTTGTTATTGCTCTGCAAAGCTACAATATAACAGTCAAACCTGAAATTAAATCCAGCCTGCGAAAGTTATACAAGGTGATCCAATATGCTCCACAAGCAATTATTCATGGCAAATACTATCACGAAGCTCTTAAATCCTTGGCGTAAAGCTGGCTGGACATGCATCAGCTAAAGTCTTGGATATTTGTATGCGTCAGAAGTGAGGTGCGGAGAGCCGAAGCCGTCAAGATTCAAAGGTGGCATCTTCAACTCCAATGGGACTATTCTCAAATATCGGATTTATTTCCTGGTGGTGCTAAATCTCAGTCACACTGACAATAGAAAAGGCACCTATCTTTCTCTAGCAGCCTAAGGCAAGGCATCGAATCACTTCATCTTCCCCACCTAAGCTGCTGGCTCTCTCTGCTCTGACTAGAAGGGACAGAATATGCTCAGGTAAACCACCAAATGCACTCTCTGACACTACATGAACATTAGGATGTTGAAAGTCATCAGCAGAGACGTAGTTTAGTCGATAGAGCATTTGGGTGGCATGCATGCAGCTCTGGATTCAGTCCCCAGCACCACATAAACGAAGCATGGCGTCATAGGACCATAATCACAGCTCTCAGGAGGTGGGGCAAGAAGAATCAGTGCAAAGGTATCCACCTTGACATTGAGAAATTGGAAGCGGATCGGAATACAGGAGACTGTGTCTCAAAGAACTCATAATGAGCAGTACTGTCATCATCGGTATGGTTTTCATCACCACCATCACAGTCATCACTGCCACCATGGCCAGCATCACCATCCTCACCATCATCACCACCATCATAGCATCACAGTCATCACTGCCACCATGGCCAGCATCACCATCCTCACCATCATCACCACCATCATAGCATCATAGTCATCACTGCCACCATGGCCAGCATCACCATCCTCACCATCATCACCACCATCATAGCATCACAGTCATCACTGCCACCATGGCCAGCATCACCATCCTCACCATTATCACCACCATCATAGCATCACAGTCATCACTGCCACCATGGCTAGCATCATCATCCTCACCATCATCACCACCATCATAGCATCACAGTCATCACTGCCACCATGGCCAGTATCACCATCCTCACCATCATCACCACCATCATAGCATCACAGTCATCACTGCCACCATGGCCAGCATCACCATCCTCACCATCATCACCAATCATAGCATCACAGTCATCACTGCCACATGGCCAGCATCACCATCCTCACCATTATCACCACCATCATAGCATCACAGTCATCACTGCCACCATGGCCAGCATCCTCACCATCATCATAACATTCATATGTCCACCATCACCATCCTCACCATCATCACTATCATCATAATCATCACTGCCACCATCACTATCCTCAACATCATCACCACCATCATCAAAATCACCGTCACTAGTCATCACCATCATCATCATCCAGTAGCTGAACCACTGAATACCAAAAGAAACTGGAAAATTATCAGTTTAATACTTTTCAAACTTCTGTGGCCAACTCAGAAAGTTATACCTCACTCTCAGAATTGTTTTAAAAGGTGTTAGCCTTTGCATTAATTCTTTTCACTGAGTGTGTGTGTGTGTGTGTGTGTGTGTGTGTGTGTGTGTGCGAATACTGCTAACTGTGGGATAATTTAAACTTTTACATTTTATGTGTATGTGTGTGCACACCTCTGTGTGTGCATGCAGGCAGGTATACACAGAAGCCAGAAGTGAGCATCAGATGCCTTGGAACTGCAGTTGCAGCTGCTTGTGTGTGCCACCACATCTGGGTGTAACTCCTGATTTAAGTGCTGGGAACCAAATTCAGGTCTTCTGAAAGAAGGAGAATCCTTCTTAACTTTTACCTCAAGCCCCTAATTAAAAGGATTTGACTAGTGACAAAACGCTATTTACCCAATACCCTTTTATGGATATACTAAAATCAAACACTGCCAGTATTCAGCACATGATTATACCAAAATGTGGACAGAGTAGGATGTGCGTAACACGGGAAGTCAAAGAGATGACAGACATTCAGGAGACAAGATGCCTTAGCTGGGGGTGTGGGGTGGGGCTTGGGTTATGCTGCTGCTGCTGCTGCTGCTATGATATACAGTCCTTGAAGTTATTGATTCAGGAATTCTCAAAAGTGGCTCTCACTCATGGCACTTGTCTCCTTCAGGTGTAAGTGGCCCTTTGTTTGTTTGGTTGTTTGCCTGCTTATTTCAGCTATGTGAGCTGATAGATGAATCATAAATCATATTCAAAGCCCTCCATACAATGGAAATCCACAAGCTGATATTTCAAACTTGCCTCCATGGGAGAGGTTTGCCACACTCACTGGTTAAATGAAGCAACAAAACCGTATGCATCCAAGTAGCAGGGAAATGCAGTTCCACCCTACAACCCATCAAAGATGCCCTTGTCACCTTTGCATGATGCCATATGCCACAGGCCCCTCACAGTTCCAGGGACTGGGGAAACCAAGAAAGAATGCTATCAGATTCTAGGGACACTCACCGTCCTCTCTCGCTAATGGCTACTCTCTCATTGGTGTTTCACAAGGTAGAAAAGCCATAGATTATCTTTCACTCCTTGGAGGGGGCTTTCCCCCCATATGGAAGCATCACCCTCTTCACCTAATTTAAATCTAATCCCCTTCCTACAGTCTACTTTCAGGCTTTCTTGTGAAAGACCAAGAAGAGCATTTATGACAAATGGACACTTAGTACACTTCCAGACTAAATAACTAGTTCCTTGTTGGACTTCACTGAAGATGCTCATGTGACTTCAAATTCAGTTCTTAACATCAAACTCATATAAATAGCTTATAGTTTTTTTTTCAAATACAAGAGAACACAGCTTCCAAACAAGGTGTCTTTTGTTATGGTAAAACAGTCTGGGTTCTAAGAGACTCGCTATTCTTGTTATTTGGTGGCAAGTAATACAAACAGGAACTTCCCAGTCTTAGAAAACTTTAACAGTTTAATAAAATATTTTAGGAGGCTTAATATTTAACTCTTCTGGTTCAAATTTATAGTCATAAGGAAAGATGTAAATCTTCCTTTCGGTAAGTATTACACATCAGAAACCGGTCCCCAACAAAGGGACTTGAGTAACGAATTCCTCTACTGCCTATCTGGAACACCTCAGAGGAAAATAGAACTCTGAAGAGCCAGCTTGCACAGAATATGATGTCCCAGAAAGATCCCTCTTCTTTAATACTCTGTGTGTAACAAGAGCAGGTTGTTGGCCTGGATACGGTTGGACAATGGAGCATGGACAAATATGGCCTGGAATTTGGTATGTAGCCAAGAATAACTAAAGTGCTGACCTTCCTGCTCCCATCTCGTGGGTGCTGGGATTATGGAGATGTACCACTATGCCTAGTCGCTATGGTGCTGAGGTTTGAAACTCATGCATGCTGGGCAAGCACTCTACCAACGAGGATGCATTCCCAATACCTAGAACTCCTTAAAGACCAGACACTTGGTATTTTGATATAATTTCCTCTGTATCATTGCCTTAGCTTCTTTGGGCCCAAGATATAAGACAGGGAGAGAGCTGAAACATTCTACTGATATTTATTTATATGAATATTTCTTTATGTCACCAGGAAGCAAGATCAACAGAAATCAAAGCATCACTTCTGTTGGATGTGCTAATTGTAACCACATGTATGTAACAAGAGAGACCAGAAGCCAAGCTTTATCTTCCATATTTCAGGACTTAACTACAGTCTCCCCATGGTTTACTGAGCCCTTAGAATCTCAGCTTTGCATGTGTTTCCTGTCACTGAGGTTCCATCTTGGTTTATATCTGATCACTCCATCCAGTGAACACTCAGAAGATCCTCTTAGTTACATTGTCTTGCCATCAGGTGAGGTGCTCATGTATGGCCTTCCACTTCAAGAACCATTCAGCGCACACCCCTTTCTTTCTTTTTCTTTTTTTTTTTCTTTTTCAGTGCAATATGTGTGCTCTGTTCATCTCCCTTTCAGGGACTAACGGTAGCCTAGTGTGTTTAATCGTCTTTATTGTATTGAGGTAAGTTATTTCTCTTCCAGGTTTCTTTGAGATTTTGAGATGGAAGGATGTTGGGTTTTGAAAAAGCCCTCTCTAAGTTTATTCAAAGGATCATGTGATTTCCATTATCCTGCAATATATTTACATGATGTATAGCACGTTGGGAGCTCTGTGTATTGTATTACCTCTGCATCTCTGGACCAAAGCCTGTCTGACACCCCATTGTGACAAATTATCAGTTCCTCCTGTGAGCAGTTCCCATCTGCCTTTAGTCTGGTCATACCAAGATGCTCCATTGTCCAAACGTATCCCTGCTTTGTTAAAATTATTTGTTCTATCTGCAGTATGTGCAGTCTTCTGTGCCTGAAAAAAATCTCGCCATTCTTCCAGGTCCACATCAAATGCCACCACCTTTCTGCAGGTTCCTTTGCCAGGTACAGCTGGCTTCTTGATTCCTGTGCTTCTGCAGTGCCGTGATCTATACTGCTTGGTATCTCTCCAGAGACTGAACGGTCATTGTTTGTCTTTTTTCCCTTCCATTTCATCAAGTTAATGTCCAAGCTCTTTTCTCAAATACATGCTCCCGTGACCAGCACAACCAGTGACACCCAGACCCCACACTGGTTAGTGTAGTATATTCAGCAGTGGACAGCAGGCAGTGCCAGATTCATCAGAACTGCTCAGAGTGCTGAGAACAGCCCTAAATGTGATGTCTTTATCAACCACACCCTACATCTCAGGGAACATTATAGAAGAGGAAGGAAAAAAAATACTGTAAGATCTGGAGGATATGTAAACATACAAGAGTTCCGGAGAACATTTTTTTTTTAATTAAATGTAATTGCTTTAAACTTTTTAAAGAATCCATGCATACAATGTATTTGATCATACATATTTCACGTCTCCCCTTACCTTCTGCAAGATCCATTCCTATGCACTCACCCCTCCCAGCTTCTTCTCAAACCGTCCTCTGCACTTCTGTCTCTGTAGCCATAGCTCCATGTAGCTCTCTCAGTCTCATCAGAGAAGACTCAAAGTATTTAACATAGAAATTCACAACTCGTCAAAGTACAGAGTAACGATATCAGTGGACTTCTCTGGCACAAGCCTGATGTCTGTAGGACAACCCTTCAACCAAGGCTCAGGGGCAATTAGAGAAGAAGAAGCTAGAAAGAGCAAGGCATCCAAGAGGACTGGAACACACCATTATTTCTTGAGTATTTCGGGGCCAGTGAACCAATGAGTCCACAGCAGCCACAGTAGCCACAGCTGCCTGTACGAGACCTGCACTGAAGCAAGCTAGTCAAGTTCCAATATAGGGCAGAGTAGCTCGTGAGCTCCGACCCCAGCTGAAGTTCTCGTGACAGTTGGCTTCTGAGTCATTTGTCTTTAAGAGTGTGACATTTCAGTAGATGGTCCACAGTCACTGGCATATGGGCAGTGCATATTGAGTTTGAAGAGTAATTTTAAAAAGAAAAAAAGGTAAAGAGAATTCTTATGAACATTGTATACATACAGTAGAGACCAATACCCAGTTAATGGCCTTAAATAAAGCATACCATAAGCCATTTATCCTCTAAAAAATATAGATACGCATTGTGTTGCTGTCAAGCACGTTTTGTAAATTTCGCTGCAACCTAATGACATCTCATGAAAATTATTTTTGCTTCCCCCCCCATAAATATTGACCTGAGTTTGTTGTGTTTGCCTGTCACATTCCACAATCTGTAACCCAGCTTTTATTTGAATCATCTCCCTATTTCATAGTCCCAGCCAGTTCCCTTTTCAGGTCCCTGTTGTGCTATGCTATAGGGACACACTTACTAATGACATTCCTAACCAGAGAAAAAGTGCATGCTAGACAAAAAGGAAAAAGAAAAAAAAATCCAGTAAAGAGGCAGAAGGTGGGGTGGCAGGGAGAGAATTAGAAATCACCCTGGAAAAATATTTATTATCAATGTGGGTTTTAAAGAATTCTAAGTCTGAAAGAAACCCCAGCTTTCCAAAAGCAAACTTGACCTCATTACGCATAGAGAGAAACGAGAGAGTATGTGCCAGTCCTGGAACCCTGAAGCAGAAGGGCCCACAGAAATCCTGTTCGTTGAAACAGCGCAGAGGGACAGAATGAAAGGTTCTGATGCCAACACTGGATCTGCTCAGTTAAAAGAAATTGAGGCTGGAAGCAATTATCCCAGTAATTGAGTCGGGGAGAAAAATCATTTCTGAAGGAAGACACAGGCAGACCTTTCAATTAGCAGTTTACACTGATCAAAGCCATCAGGGAACCACTGGACACATCCAGGTTTTGTCTTGTGGGCAGAGGGTCCTCCCTCCCTTTGCTCATCTGCCCTAAGATATCGCATTCAAAGAGGCCATTGGTTTTTCACAAAGATCTTTCAAAGTCCTGAAAGCAATCAGACTCTGGTCAGCGGAAAGAAAGCAAACAGATGTTTAAAAGATTTAGCATTCACACACACACACACACACACACACACACACACACACACACACACACACACAGAGAGAGAGAGAGAGAGAGAGAGAGAGAGAGAGAGAGAGAGAGAGAGAGAGAGAGAGCAATGCCAACAGTTTCTAAAATATTCATTTTCTCTTATGCAAGATATCAGTCATATAAAGGAAAACAGGAGATGTTACAGCCAGCGCTGTATGTCTACCCGTAGCTTGCAACATAAAATATAACAAATCAAATCAAATCTCTCTCAGTTGCCTTCTCTGACTTCAAGCTATCCAGATATCTCCTTCCCAACAGAGATGGGAACAGTGCTTGATGTAGTATTTATTATTTCCAAGCTCCTCTCTCTTATTTATCCATAGGTGAATGTGGTCAGAGAGAATATGTACACACACACACACACACACACACACACACACACACACAATATATTCATATATATAATTTTCATGACCAAAGATACTACAACTGAGGTCACTCTGTAATCCTCTTACATGGGTGACTTTCAGTTGTTCAAAATTAAGGTATTGAGATTTAACTATGTTAACATACAGAGATCTGATTTGTTTATTTTAAATACAGTATGGCATTTTAGATGTGAATTTGTTATAGTGTATTTCCTAGTTCCCTACTGGTGTGTCATTAATTTTTATTTAGTTGACTTTTGTTAATTTTCATCTCCCCCCATCTCCCTTGCTCCATCTCTTTCTTCCTCTTCTCTGCATGTGTTTTGTGCATGTGTACACACATGTGCATGTATGCATATGTGTCCCCATACTTGTAGAGGCCAGAAGAAAACCTCAGTATCACTTCTAAAGTGTCATCCATCTGTTATATTTTGATTCAAGACAGGTCTCCTGGTCACCTGGATCTCACCAAGGAGACCTGGTTGGTCAGTCAGTGAGTCTACACTTCTGTAGAGTTCCTCTGCTACAATAACAAGGATGGGGCACCATATCTGTCTATTGTTCATAACTTTTGACCTTCCACTATAAAGTGAATCTTCAGGTCTAAGTCTCCAGTCGACACAATTTTAGGGATTAAATATACAAGGCAAAGGTCTACATACGTGAACTATCCAGAATGTTGCTCAGTGTCTCTCAAAGTAGCTTCTTCAACATATAGTCCCTCCAGAAACAAGGTAGAACCTCACATCCATGCCAGAATAATATTCTCTATTTTTTTTTTAAAGTGGGGAGATGTCTCAGTGTGTAAAGCACTTGCTATGCAATGTGAGGACCTGAGTTTGGATCCTTGAAACCCACACAAAACATGATGGGGAAACCTATGTCTGCACTATGAGTGCTGCCGGACATGAGCTAGTAGATAATAAAAGGAGGATTGCCTGGAAATGTTTAGTCCAGTTTACCTGGTTAACACAGCAGAAAAGCAACAGAGAGCCTTGCCCAGACAAGGTAGAAGATAAAGACTAATGCCCTGGGTTATGTCACACACACACACACACATACACACATACACACACACACACAGACACACACACACACATACACACACACACGTTGAATAAATAGAATATGAAGAATGTAAAGTGACAAGCACTTTCAGTCATGAATATTTAGCAACTCTGCCAAAGGACACTGGACTTTATTACAAACCATCCAATGAGAAGACATACTTATCAGCTCTCAGAGCATCGTGAAGTGCCTAAACCTGTGCCGGGGATGCAGACGACTTCCAATGCGTATTGATTTAAAAAAAAAAAAGAATGATTTCTGGTGCTGCTGCTGCTGACTCTGGAAATGGGGCTAGAACAATATCTGGCAGAAAGACAGTGTTTAGCCAGCCCGTGACAATTCTTTGGAAAAGGAAAAAAAAAAAAAAAAGATACATATGCAATTCTAAACAGTTTTTCTTCACTTACCTTGGCAATAAAACGTGTTCCTTTACATCCCCTTGTGGTTTAAACGCCTACACTGTACGGTCAATGAACAAAACCCAATTCTGCTCCTCAAATATTTCTCACTTACTATGCAGCTGTCTCAATCCATTAATTTGCTTAATCAGCTCTCATCAATACCACTTCTCTCTTCTGCCTTCCGCTAACTAGAAAGAGAACAAGGGTATGCATACCAAAGGTATA
This sequence comes from Acomys russatus, assembly GCF_903995435.1. Classification (NCBI taxonomy): domain Eukaryota; kingdom Metazoa; phylum Chordata; class Mammalia; order Rodentia; family Muridae; genus Acomys; species Acomys russatus. The sequence continues at coordinate 7,726,468 of NC_067161.1, forward strand.
AAGCAGGGGTGCAGCAGGGAGGGGCCTATGCCAGTGTCTTCTGTGGGACTCTAGTAGCTTCATAGTAACTTCTCTGGTATTGCCAGTAGTCAGCCCTCAGAAGTGTTTACTCCTTCTTTGATACTGTAGTCAGTTGAAAGTGTTGAATTAAGTAGTTATAACCCCGAGTGCCTCACAATTGACAAATCCAAAGAGGTGAGGTGTCAACAGAGTTCTTCAGATTCCTCTGAAACTCCCTACAAATGATGGTGCAGATCAGCTCCGATTTCTACCAGGAACACACAAAATGCACAGATCTGTGGGTCTGCTGTTATTAGAGTACAGTGTTGTGGAAGACAAAAGGGCAGGCTGAGCACGGAGCGCACCCTCCTGTAATCTTAGCACTTGGAAAGGAGCAGGGGAATCTCAGATACACAGCGGTACCATCGTGTGACAAATCAAAACAGTGCTAGCAGCTGTCCATCACCAATGAATCTTTGAGTTCTCTGATAAACAGACCGACAACAAGTCAAACGAATTATTGTCTTAGCATTAGTGTAAACCTAAAATATGGCACACATGACCCAAAATATGTTTGAGGAAGGGAGCAGAGAATTGCCCTGTTTTCTAAAAACACAACAAACACAATCAACAGGTAACATAAGAGCAACTAACACTCAAGAGGGTGAATATTTATACAGAATCAATACCATGCCCTCATTAGATGGAGAAAATGAGTTCGTACTTTCAGCTTGCTTTTAAGAAGGAACTGCCAACACTAACAGTACTAATAAGGGAACACAATCCATTCCCCTTGTCCATTGAAGAAAAAGGCCTACTACCTGGCTAAATTATCCTACAGAGAAGGAGTTTTACCTGCTTTTGATTGACGAGGAGAAAAAAAAAGTTTATCCTTTTCGAACTGCAGACGTCCCCAATCATGCAATACCATGGCGATGCCTGAATTTCAGAAGTAACTACCAGTCTGCAGTCTGCTTGCTGAGCTGGAGAGTCAGCTTCTCTCTACACAAAGAAAAGGGTCTGTCGCTAATTTTAGGAAAGCTAAGTCTTTCAACTCAGAAAAGAAGGAAAGTATTGTGGCCTTATCAGATATTACCCGTATGAAAGGCAAAGTGAAGACCTGTATACTGATATATAAAATTCCCTGTGGTCCCAGCTACTATTCCTCATGAAGAGGGGACAGAGTCATTATCAGAAAGTTGTTACTCCACTTAAAGGTATATATTCTTTTTACTAAGAAATACTTTGACAGTGGCATCACTGATGAGGTCACATCATGTACCTCCTTGACTATTTTTGCTTCCTACCACCCTCTCCTGTCGCCTGTTGACACTGTCTGCTCCTCTTGCTCCATCTTAAATGGATCTCCTTCTATTTTTCATGGTGTGTGTGTGTGTGTGTGTGTGTGTGTGTGTAAAACTCAGGTTACATTCAGGAGAAACAAACACGTTGTATATGTTTTATCGGGTTATGGCTGCCTTCGTTTCATACGACCATCTCCAATTATACCATGCAGATAACATAATTGCATTCTTCTTTATGGCTGAATAAAACTCTGTCATGCATACATACTACATGGTCTTTTCCATTCGTCCACTGATGGACACCCAGATGGATTCTCGCTGTTCCAGCTGAGCTCTTAGCACACAATCCAAAGCAGGAAAAGCTGACTATCTGAGCAAAGCTCCAAGCAGTGTTCTCACTCTGCCTTGAAACCGAGGTGCTTCCCTATGTAGAAACAATAAGGCTACTGTGCATCCACCAACATGGGAGGAAGACAATCATCAAAAACAGAAGGAAGGTGGCACACAATAGCTCCTCAGGTTTCTGGTGCAAAAAAAAAAAAAAAAAAAAAAAAAAAAAATCTTACAGAGAATACACATTTTAAAAGCACTTTCACAGAGAATAATCTAAAGTGAGCCATGCCCTGTATTCACCAATAAATCATATTTACTATTATAGCAAGATACCCCAGACTCTCATGCTTCAGCTTAAAGTCAACACATGTCCCGTGCAATGGGTCAGTGTGTGAACCTGCTTACAGTACAGGTGTGAATGTCTGAGTTGAATCCTGGGAGACCACAAAGTAAGATAAGAATTGACTTCAGAGTTGTCTGACTTCCCTGTGCTTTGTATGGTATGTGCTCCTCACCCCACTCACACAAATAACAAATCGAAAAGATGTAAAGTCATTGAAAATATCTTCAGTGGCCCATTCTTGATGGGAGCATGTAGGAAAGCAAAGGCAAGCCTTTTGTTATTCTCATGATGTGACAGGGCAAGACTCTGTAGAAGTCCTCCCATCTGATATGCTTCCTGAGGCCATTTCAAGCTTAGCTAGAATTTGATCTCCTTGATGGAGAATTCCATGGAAATTTACCAAACTCTTTTCCAAGAACTTGATGTCAAGATGCCTTAGTTAACTTATCTTAGCTTCTGTTAAACTGCCTGCTTGGGCAAACCTTGCCCTCCTGCTAACTGCTGATCTTAACTTCTGTTAAACTGCTTGCTTGTGTAAACACACATGTGTGCATGCACACACACGCGTGCGTGTGCACACACACACACATTTCTTCTGCAGCTGTAGAACAAAATACCAGGTTGTAGTTCGTATGGTTAAGAGCCCCCTATTCTTTAAATGCTAGGGCCTACACTTAGGTCCTGAACACCTGAGTGTAGTCCCAGCCAGCTGGAATCAAAACTTTCAATTAGCTATTAACTGTGTCTGAGTGGTCATCTCTGGTGGGCTACCCACAACAATAGATTGTCTCACCATCTCCCTCTTCACTCTATTCTGATGCAAAAAAAACCTCAACATTGCCATTATGCTTAAAACTAAAGTAAAATAAATGCATGAGATTCCATGAGATAGGCTCATTAGGCTCGGGATTTGACAGGTTGCTAAATGGTAGCTTGGAATGACGAGCGACCAACACACGATAATTAATTACCAAAACAGCCACCACATGGGCTGAGACTATGGCAGGAAAGTGCTGACAACACAAAATTCCCATTCCACTGCTCTCCCTGCCTCTCTCAATTTACAGGAGAATGGGAAATCATGAAAAAGTGATACACTCCGTTAGCCACCATCACAGAGAGCAAGTCTCCGTGTAGCCTTAGGGGTATCTCGCACAGTTTAACAGTGAAAATAAAAGGTAATATTCTTGCCAAAGAGCTAGGGGGGATTAAATTTGGGAGGCTTGAAGCAGCCTTGAATTGTAGTCAATAAAAAAGGGACCAAATAGTAATTTTGTAATTTAACTCTGCTAGCTATGCCCAATGAGTCAGACACTTGTGAAATAAACCATGTAAATAGAAAAATGGCTTAACCCTTTCCATGGTCACATGGCAATGCTTCCTCCACTGCTTCCTGGGATTCAGTTTCCTGGCTCAATGGAAACAATGTGATTTATATACTACCTATGCATCTCCTATAATAGGTCTCAGGCAAAGGTGTTGGTTTCCTCTTTGGTATTCTTTCATCTATTCAGGGATCAGAGGAACTATCAGTACGTTGTAACATGTTTTATATATGAGCACCCAGGAACAGAATGCCCCACCTCTAGTCTTTTTAAAAACCATACAATTCTTTTGCATTTAAAAAGTCATGTGTATGTATTTATGTTTATGTGTATGTGGTATATATATGTGTGTACATGTGGAGGCCAGAGGTCAGCATTGGTGTCCTCGTCTACTGCTCTTGACCTTATATTTTGAAATGGTGTCTCTCGCTAAACAAGAAGCTCACCACTGGGCTACCTAAGCTGGCCATCAAGTCCCTGGTATCAGCCTATCTCTGTACCCCTCAGCACTGGGGTTACAGATGCTTTCAACCCCCACCCCTATATAGCCTTTCCATCAGTTCTGGGCATCTGTATTTAGAGGTTTATGCTTTTGTAGGAAACTCTTTAAAAACAAAGTCACCTCTCCAGCCCTCATACCCTCAAACCATAGAATTCTTGACTAAACCAAAATCAGCTTCCAGGGCTGTATTTAGCTTTTCAAAGAAACACACCACAAGTAAAACAAAGATGACACTGGGCCAGAAGAGAACTGAGGTTAACTGGCAGGCATTGATCTATTCAAACCCCAGCTGCAGAGAAAGACCGCCATCTTATTTTCTGCCTCCATTCATTCCTCTATTCTTATAAGGAACATTTCACAGCTGAATTAATGTTGTTCAAATGGAAACATTCATGTGTCTGCCTGTGAATGGGTTGATAATGAAAATGTTTGAAACACAAATTCTTACACCCCTCCTTTGAGCTAAGACCAGTGGGATTTGACAGATGGGACACTATGATAGCCTCTTGCTCTGATGTGATTGAGATATCCCTTTTACTTACCACTGGGATGTCTAATCTATTTCTGCACAAAAGAGCAGCAGGTTAATCAATGTCCTCTGGTTCATAATGTTTCCAACCATCCCTGTGGCACTAGAATATCCCTGCCTTTAACCAGAGGGAGGAAAATTCATAGGGGAGAGTTTGTTTCTTTTGGGGTGGGTAGCTGTGACCTTTCAACCTTAGGGGTGAACAAAAAGGGTTAAAATAACCTCATTGCCTGAATGGTCATGTCAGGCTCTCCCACCAAATCCAAACTTGAAATGCTGGCCCCAGGAGACAAAAGGCTTACCAGATGAGTTTCTGGAAATTCAGAGATGCTTGTCATATAAAATGGACTGTGAGTCAACTTCCCCTGTAGTCATATCACAGCCAACAAGAAAGGACTATAGGAAAATCTAAGGAGCTTGGCCTGATCAGTTAGATATTTCTGGGATTGCCTCTGATGGCTTTGTGGCAGGAAGGATAGGAATGAAGAGGAGGAAGGAGAGATAGGAGAAGATGAAGGGATGGGGAAAGGGAAAAAGAGGAAGGAACAGAGGAAAGAAAGGAATGAAGGAAAGTAGAAAGATGGTAGAAAAGATGAAAGGGGGGGTAGAAAAACATTTTTTGATTAATCAAAATGCTTTAGAACAGTGGTTCTCAGCCTTCCTAACACTATGATCCTGAATACAGCTCACCATGCTGTGGGGACCTCAACCGTAAAGTTATTTTCATTGATACTTCGTCACTGTAATTTGATACTGTTATGAATCATAATATAAATATCTGATATGTGACTCCCACAGGCTGAGACCTACTACTCTAAAGGAAGAAATTTCCAAGACTGTCACATAGGTGATGCTAAGCAAGTTAAGAACAATCTAGCTGTCCATTATGGAGGTGTCTCCAGAGTTTTAAAGAACCCCCTTAGTCTTGTTTCAGTGACTGCCTGCTGGTGACCTAACTTCTTTAGCTTGGTCTTCTCAATGCAGGGTGGACTTTTTAACTTGCGTCCTTCTCATGTTTAATGCACACTCATCATGGTATCCAATTCTGTATCTAATGCTGGAAAACATTCATTTACCGCAACAATCTTCCCATGTGTTCCCTGACAGTTTAAAAAGCCTAGCAGGGGAAATTGTGCTTCTTTCCAATACAACAACCCTTATTTGGAAATGCCATTCATTGTTTAAAAGCCAAACGAAAGCCCCCATGCACAGGCCCAGCGTTCTCATCTCAACAACCCAAGTCCCTCCTACTGTGTTTGAGCCAGAACAAAGAGAAAAAGTCACTTTCAGAAGCAGCAAGATGAGTTAGGTGGTCCTGGAGTTGCCATTGGCCAAGGAAAAAGGTAATGATGGCAGGCAAGAGGGAGAGGAAGCCCTCAACTCAATATCCCATCTCTGGTGACCTTGAATTGTGGCCACACTCTGGCTACCCATAGAACTTTGTGTTTATGTCGCATATTCCTTACAGAAACCTTTTAATCATTAGCCCTTTTCATCCATTACTGGCTCTGTCATTTGTCCCTGAAGACTTCTGCTTTAGAAAGCTGATGGGCCCTCCACCTCTGCTTGCTCTCCCAGTGCTAATGCAGTCTTTCTTTATGTAGATTGAGCCCAGTGAAGATGAGTATGGCAAAATGCATGCACGCTCTATCTAAACTCCAGAATACATCACGAAGATGAATAAGAGTCCAACCCTCCTACTTTTGAGTCGCTTTTGCAATTCAGAGCAATGAACCCTTTTTGTAAAAGGGAACATGGTCACATCTGTCTCTAACTGAGGATATAAGGCAGAAGGACCTGCCGCCTGAGGTCTTTCCTTCCTTCTCCTGTCCTTTATTTCTGCCCTGTAGACTAATAGCTCATTATGGAGATGACTGTCGGAAAAAATAAAAGTTACCTAGACACGGAGGCCATTTCCCAGGAAGAGCTAATTATCAGTATAAATCATGGGGATCCTGGTCCAGACTGCATTAGCCATCCACTGCACTGATCATTTGTAACCACACTGTAATGTCAGTCATGGGCTGGAAAGAAATGATCCCATAGTGACTTGTTCAAGTGAGGTCAGGGTACAGCGTCCCTTTTGCTCGGTGAGACACATTATGCCAATGGCACCATCTACTATTAAACAAATCCAACCAGGCTGATAAATGGTCACAGGTTCACAAATGAGCCCCATGCAGGCCCAGAGCATTTGCTACTGGCCATGCAAATGAATTCTATCACTAGTTCATAGAGGGCAAAGAAAGTAAGAGACCAAATGCTAACACCCTTCATGAATTGATATCCTACTTCCCCAGAGAATCTGCCAACATCAGATCTGAAAGCAGGCTAAGAATGTCTGTAGGCACCAGACTTGAAAGTAACATCCACCCATCAAATACATTTTTATATTATGTGCGTGCGTGCATGTATGTGCGTGCGTGCGTGTATGTATGAATATCTGACATCAAGCTGTGTTTTTTTTCTTCTATCATGTGGCATCCAGAGTTGTGTTAAGTATGACATAAAGCACCTTTATTTGCTGAGCCACCCCACAGCCCTCTCACTGTCTTTTAAACAATAGATCCTGATGAACAAGGGACAAAGCAACAGGGGGCAGAACAGCAATTAATCTCAGAACAGCAATTGAAATCCTGTCCTGTGCTGTCAATACTTAAGGTACACCAATGGCAGGCATCACTGTATCACCACTGCGGTTGAAATAATCACCATGGTAATAACATCAGCACCAATAATGCAATAACTCAACTAACATGTATGTGGCAATGTGAACTTTATTATGCAACAATGTTCTAAGAGCCCTGAGAATTAAATGCTGGTAATTCTCCCCCTTATTTCAAAAGAGGAAACTTAGGCAGGGAAGTGAAATATTTTTCCCTAGTTCACACACTGTTAAGAAACAGAAATGGAGAGACAAATAAGGCTATCTCAAGGACAGCACTGTAGGCTTTCTCTGGTCTGTCTGCCAAGAAGCCAGTTGGGACTAGTTATACAAATGCACCAATGAGACAATTGGCAAGTGAGGTCACCTTCTCACATGGCCTTCTGAAATCAGGACTGTCACTCACTCCTACACAGCAAGTACCAGGCATACACTTCATTTGAACAGCTAGTTCCCAGCATGCACCTCTTCTGCACAGCTAGTTCCATGTAACTCACCTGGACAGCTAGCTTCCAACATGCATCTCTCCTTCACAGCTAGTCCCTAGCCTGTTCTTCAACTGGACAGCTGATGCCCAGCATGAACTATATGTAGGCAGCTAGGTCCCAGCATGTATTGCAACTGCACAGGGATGTCCCAGCATGCACTTCTCCTGGACAGCTAGTTTGCAGCATGTAGGTCATCTGAACAGCTAATTTTCCAGCAAAAGAATTGCTCCCTATTTAAAGACTGCTCTACACCTACTGTGGAATGCTGGGTAATGGCCATTCAAGAATATCAGGTCCCTGTTCCTGGAACCTAGAAATGTTATAAGGAAAATGGGACTGAATTTATTGAAATGGGAAAATATCTTTGATTATTTAGATGTCCCCACAGTCAAGTATGACTGTCTGTAGAAGATGTGGAGACGCACACGGTAGAGAAGACTGTGAGATCCCAGCGGCAAATACTATCATCCTGTAGCAAGCCAGAGAACAGAACATGCAGCACTTTCAGTACTTTGACCTAAGTCCAGTGTCCATGAATGCAGATTTCTGTCCATGAGGACTACAAGAGAACAGGATTTCATCGCTAGAAGCTACAGTGATTGTGGTAATTAGTCATAGACGGGAGCTACCTGTGTTCCATTCAAGATTAGAACCATCTGTCCATCCAGACAGCCACCTGCCTCTACCATCTCTCCACCTGCATACTCACCTCTTTGTCTAGCTATAAATCCATCCTCTCACTTATTCCACCCACCTACCCACCCATTTATCTTTAGCCAATAATGTTTATTCTCTGCATATAGCCTAGCATGGACTGGCTATCTTGTGTCTGTAGACTGTATGTGGCTGACAAAAATGTTTTGCATGAAAGGTGATTTTTTTTCTGAAATTTTGCTTTAGTGACTAATATTTAAATATTGTAAATTGTATACCTAAAAAGAACGGGTGTTAGATTCCTTAGAATGCCTGGCCACATGTGCCAACTTTCCACAGGGTCACGGTGAGCTGCGACTGTGAACTGGTTTCTCCTGAGAGTTTAAGGTCTCTACACATAGCCTCCTCCTCTGTCACTCGACAAAGATTCTCAGGTAAGTTGCTTCTTGGTCTCTAGGATATAGAATCTACCCTCTGTGCTTTCCATAGAGAAATAATGTTATGAAGTTTTAGTTAATCATAAAGCAGACAACACTGTTTTAAAACAAAGGCTGGACATATTGGCAACTTTCAGTGTGATGAGGTTTCTAGTGACCAAAGCCCTGTGTTTTGAGAAGCAAATCAGCTCCTGCAGCAGGAAGAGAGGCAAGGAGACGTTAGACCAGTCTCTACTCTTTACCCCCTTGGAACCATGCTGCCTCACACCTGATGACAGTAGATGTGTTTGCTATACCTCGGCTTTGTCAACAACAATGTAAATTGTGCTGATTAGTAGGCACAAGCCCACAGTGGCAGGATCCTAGTTCACACCCCTGCCTCCACATCACCATGGACACAGTGATGGGGCAGAAGCATCACTCAGGCAATTCCTTCCTCAGAACAAGTCCCTATGGAGCAGGCTCTGCTTTTACCCACCATTTGTTGGGCAACGTCTCTATGGATAGACATCATCAAAGAGAGCATCTTAACTGTTCAGATGCAGGTGATGATTCCCAGCAGAGCCAGAGAAGCATAAAAGGCATAGATTGTTTTCCATAAAATGACGGTATGATACAGTACTAGACAATGACAGTGTGGCCCTGAAAGAGGACAGTTTGGTTGACATATTTAACAGCTGTGAGACAGATATGGTAGAGCCACCCATGAATGTGAGGAATGACAAAGTTTCTAGGTACGCAGAAATGTATCGTGTCTGATGAGAGGCAGAAAACCAAACTATCTGCAGCTTCATGGCTGGGGAACTCATTTTTTTTTTCCCAATGAAAATGTTAATACCAATCAACCAGCAAGAAACTGGTGTCTGGGGAACGAACCCAGAATCAGCTAAGGGTCTGGTACCCAAGCATGAGGGAGTGAACTCAAGCTTCAGCATCCATGTGAAACCTGGGCACAGTGGTGTGCACTGAAAATCTCAGCACTGGGATGGTAGGGGAAGGCATGGGAGGGTCACTGCAGCTCACTGGCCAGTCAGCTGAGACTCATTTGCATGCCTCAGGTCCTAGGGAGAGACACTGTCTCAAAAAATATATATGGTGGTCAGCGGGGCATGGGGCACACACCATTAGTCCCAGCACTTGGGAGAAACAGGCAGGTGGATCTCTGAGTTCAAGGCCAGCCTAGTCTACAAAGTGAGTTCCAGGACATCCAGAGATACACAGAGTAGCCCTGTCTGGAATCACCCTCCAAAAAATAAATATAAATAAATAAGAAAATAAATAAATAAATAAATAAATAAATAAATAAATAAATAAATACAGTGCACAACTCCTAAGGAACAATACTTGAGGTTGTAGTCACACACATGCATGTGCTTATAACCACATACATACATGTGTACACACCACACACACACACACACACACACACACACACACACGAGTGAGTGAGCTCTTGCAGGAAATTGCTTTGCTTCATAGACCTGGAAAGACTACTGCTCTCAGAAATGCTGCCCATCTTTCACACCTCTTTGCCTGAGGTGATTTAGAGGCAGTTGCTCATTCTGTTATTTCTTCCAGGCTTTTCTAGATCTTATGAGCATGCTATCCAGGTTTGCATGAGCTTATTAAAGCACCTTCTTACAAATGAATAAATAAATAAATATGACCCAATTCTATTAACAGCTCATGCCATAAGGTCAGCCTTGCCTTCTGGGATCCCTGTCAACATGACCATTCATGAAGTTTTATTGGTCAGTTAACATCTGACGATGCTAAACTGCTCCACCATTCTATGATTCATGAGGCCAAAGGTCTTTCCAAATCTCCCCATCATGGTCTTCACTTTCCCTCACAGTGTTCTGTGTGTGTGTGTGTGTGTGTGTGTGTGTGTGTGTGTGTGTGTGTGTGTTTACTTTTGCATTCACCGTAATCTTTCACCCCCTGATTATGACCCTGCACACTTCTGAGAGAACACAGGCCATCCTCAGTTCCATGTAAGGAAAGGCCTGGGTTAAGACGGTGCATCTTGCTTCAGTGGAACCACCCTTTGTTGACCAATGAGTGGCAGAGTTTGCACACCTGCCAGTTAACATAGAATGAAGGGGCACAGGACCTACCTCCCTAATTGATGGGGAAGATATCACAATGTCTCTGAGCCACAGTCCTTTCTTTCACTTCTTTCCTCAATGCAACAGGTCCTTGTGCTTTGTTAACCACTTCCTTTGCCCTGGCTGATCAGCTGGTTTGATATAAATGTGCAATCCAGAAACTTCACTCTCAGTGGGATGGTCAATCATTATCTTTAAGAAAACACTTGTGTGTGTGTGTGTGTGTGTGTGTGTGTGTGTGTGTGTGTGTGTTGCCTCTGTGTATGCTGTGTGATGTGTGTTGTGTGCGGTATGTCATGTGTAGCATACATGAATGACCTCCATGCACTAGCTGCATGGGTGTGCAAGTGTGTGCACCTGTGTATAAACATGCAAAGGTCAGAGCAGGACTTTAGGCATTTTCCTCATCGATTTTTACCTTAATGCCCTGATACAGCTTCTATCACAGAACCACAAGCACACTGTTTTGGCTATTCTAGCTAAACAGACAGCAAGCTCTGAGGACCTGACTAACTCAACCCTAGACTCAGGCGCTGGGCTTACAGGTGCAGCCAGAAATGTCTGATATTTTACGCTGGTGCCAAGGATTTGGGTTCTGAATAAGCACAGTTACACATTAAGCCAGCCCTCCTGCCCTGTCATAGTTGGTCTTGTCAGTGTGATTGGATTGAGAATCAATTAAGAAGTATGCCTCTGGCTGGGCCTGTGAGGCTATTTCCAGGAATTATTAACTGAGCTGGGGATACTCTCCCCAGAGTGGGCAGCACCTTTTGATGGCCCAGGTATAAGGCATTTGGAAGAAAAAGCAATTCTACTTGTGTACTTGTTTTCACTCCTTGCTGGTGAGTGCCTCTATCCTATTCCTCCTCCTCTTGCTGCTGTTGCTGCTGCTGCTGGAGGTGGTGATGGCAGTGATGATGATGATGGTGGTGGTTGTGGTGATACATTTTTTTCACTGGCATCAGAACCATTTCTTTGGCTTTTCAGCCTAGACTGGAGACCAACAGATCTCCAGGAATCCTCTGGGCCTTCAGCTCGGTTAGGACTGCTTAGACATTCACCTAGTGAGTGGAACAGCTACTGGGCTATCAGCCTTTCTGGTGACAGACACTACATGGTTTAGGAAACAACTGTGGCCAGGATTCACTCGAGTCTAAAAATGAATGCCGACTGCCACAAGAGGGTTCTGCTTGCTTCCGGCATGATAATACCATTGTGACATAAGAGAAATGAGAAGGAACAGTTAACACAACTGAGGAGGATGCTAATCAAAAATGGGGGAAATGGGAGCTTTGAGACATTGAAAGACCATGTCCAGTCAAGGGCCTGAAAAATAGTGTTCATGAGCAGGAGCGGGGCTGAGGAAGGAGGTCCATAACCTCAGTGGAGAGGAGAACCCACAGAGCTTCTGGTACATCCACAGAACTGTCACAAACAGAAAGGGATAGGTCACCAATGGGTTATAAGTGATAGCACCCTGGAGAAAAAAACAAGTTATAGGGATTTCTCCAGAAACCATGAGAAAATGGATTGTAGGGGCAGGGAAAGAAGAAAAGGGAGAAATCAGCCATCTAAGGAAGGCATGCTGGGAGAAGAGGAGAGAGAGAGAGAGAGAGAGAGAGAGAGAGACAGACAGACAGACAGACAGACAGACACAGAGACACAGAGACAGAGAAAGAGACAGAGAGACAGAGACTTTGTACTTTGTGGCAGGATATGATGAGGGTTCAAAGAGATAATGGCACTGCACATAGAACCATGATTTCACATTGCGACTCAAACAAGTCTGTGACATGTAGGATGCAAGTGACCTCTTTGGGGATGTTTCTCTTCGATGCTTAGAGACTGACAGAAACCCCATGAGCAAGTTGATAGACCACGCTGCCTCAGAGTACTTCAGCTTGGGCTCCACATCCTGCCTCTAGTGCATATGGGGTTTGGGTGCCTGTGGTCAGGAATGTTCCCCAACCACTCACACAGTTTTTTTTTTTTTTTTTCTGGAAAAATAGACAATGTACAACTGATCTTATGTCCTCGAAATAAACATAGAGTGCGCTACAACTACAGAGTCCCTTTCTCTTCCTAGGATATGTGTTTTCTTTTTAAAAGTGTGTGTGTGTGTGTGTGTGTGTGTGTGTGTGTATGTGTGTGTGCATGATGTGGAGGACAGAGAATAAGCTCACTGTTCTCCTCACAAGCACTATCTCCTTGAGACAGTGTCACCCACTGTCCTAGAGCTTACCAATGATTCAGACTAGCCATCCACTGAGGCCTAGGGATCACGCTGGCTGCCTCCTCAGTCCTGGGATTTCAAGCACCCAGCATTTGCCCATGGCTGCTTGGAAATCAACACAGGCTCTCCACATGCTAGCAAAGGAAGGACTTCAGCACACTCCCCTGCCCTGTGATACGTGCTTTCTTAATTATTGTTTTTCTCCATAAGACCAACCAGGATGGCTTCCTTCCTTGGCTGAAATGATATTTCTGCTCAACTTAGCAGAAAGCCTGGGAGACGAGTAGCCATTCTCATCCATGGCTTATTTGAAGAGATGCACCACAACAGAAAACCTCACTTGGAGAATCCTATTTACAGACTGTGGTCCCAAGTGTTGAAGAAACTGGAACGAGAGGCTGGAGGAGATGAGTCAGCAGTCGACAGTGTCTGCTGCTCTTTGAGAAGTCTCACCTGAGTCTGTTCCCAGCAGCGACGCAGCTTAACAGCAGTCCAGAGGCTCTGACTCCCTCTGATGCCTCTATGAGGACCTGCTCTCATGTGAGTATATACAATTCAGACATATGCAAAATAAAAATAAAATCTTATTAAAATTAATGTGAAACCACTTGCATGTCCATCAGGAACAGGCTGGCTCAGGGAAACAGGTACAGGCCATGCCAGGAATACTACAGGGCCACTCAACTTGAATAGACGCTCATGTATACCTCATACAAAAGCTATGAAATGTGTTAACTTGAAAAGCACCATACAGTGCAGGAGGAGGTCCCCCCTCGATCTTAGACCTAGGGGAGGGGAATAAGGTGAAAGCAGGAGGGAGGGAGGGATGAACGGGAGTATACAAGTGATGGGATAACAATTGAGATGTAATCTGAATAAATCAAATAAATAATAAAAAAGAAAAGCACAAAACAAAATCACTGTCACTTTTTTTCTAAACAAATACATATAGATGGACACATACATATACACATGTATACAAAAGCACACAAACATACATATACTGGTAAGTGTGCATGTTTATAAATACATAGAACAGAGTCCAGGCAGTTGTCCCAAGCAATGAGTAAGTATCAAGTAAATGGATGGCAGGGGACAAAATGCTTCTCTAAGTTAATGTAGGAAGGCTTTTTATCTTTGGGTCATTGTATCTCTGATTATGACATAACAATTTAGGGAGATAGATATTTCTTTCTTTCTTTTTTTTTTTTTTTTTCTAAAAATCAATTGCCAGACTGCAGATGGGTTAGTTAGTAGAGCATTTGCCTTGCAAGTATGAGAATTTGAGTTAGATTGCCAGGAGCCATGTTAAAAATGGAAAATCCTTGTGTGGTTAATGCTTACCTGTAATGTCAGTGTCAGGGGAGACAGAAAGGGCTGGGGCTCACCTACCAGCCAACCTTGCCCCTATGGCAAGATAAAGGCCAATGAGAGATCCTGTCTCAAGCAACAATAGTGCCATCGAATGAAATAAGAAAGGAAGGAGTGACCTGCACCAGAAGAATGGCATCAAGCACCAAGTTGGTTTCTCCCTTCCACATATGTATAGCATACATGCACATGAACACACACACACACACACACACACACACACACACACACACACACACACACACACACTTCTCGTACCCACAATACCATGCCTTGACCTAGTTGAGATAATTCAAATAGCCAATGTTCAAGTATAATCATTTCAAAGTCTCCTCCACTGTCATACAAAGGGAAGTGATGAGGCTCAGTGTGCAGACAGCAGCTTAGTTGCTCCTGCCAGGTGGGTGACGGTGGAATGCCTTCGTCTTCTGGGGGACACATGTGTCCTGATGTTCTGTCTACTGTATCTTCCCACAAAGCAGGGTGCCCCTGACTAGTCAGGAATCAGCAGGAAGCAGAAGCATCAGTGTGAGTTTTTAGAGTAAAATTAGCTTAGGAGCTGTGGGTGGACAGCTGGCAGCAGAGGAAGCCTGCCTGAGTAAGACTTGGCTCGTTAGCCAGAGGCTAGATGGTTCAGAGATGTTCTGGAAACTTCAGAATTACTGACTCCACGATTCCTCTCAGACTCCATGGGAGCTTCCCCTTCAAGCAAACAAAATTTCTTTAACATATATATATATAAACCAGGAAGTCGATGCAATCCCCTTGACTTTGCCTTTTGGCCCTTCCCACACAAACTCAGATATGTCAAGAACATCCTTGTCTGATCCTTTTTAAGAGAAATATGTGTTTTCAGACTTGATCCACAAGTCTGCATATAAAATCTAGTGTTGAGCTCAAATCTCACCAGGGATACCCAGCACAAGTCAGCATTATTAGTGGCGTGGTGTGTTATAACGTTATAATTCTCAATTATAATAATCACTGCCACCATCCCTTTAGGCTACTTTAGCAAAAGAGCACATTCGAGGCAAGCTTGATAAAAGAGCTATTCCTTACATCTTTGGACTAGAAAAATCAAGTTCAAGGTGTCAGTCCACTTTTCTATAGTTGCTTAGTTTTCTAACTTTACTTGAGTTGGTGAAAAGGCCATATGTTCTATTGAGTTGCCTTGTGAAGGGTATTATTGGTCCTGCTCAGGAGGGCCCGCCCTGCCTCAGTGCCCTCCCACAGACCTCATCTCTCAATATTGCTACTTAGATGGTTAGAATTTCAACATGCACATTTTGTAGAAGACATAGTGTTTCAAAGGTAGCGAGTATTGTATTGACTGTATTTTAAGGAAGGTCTTAATTGCACTCTGAATTTAACAAAGGAATGTAGGGATGAAAGTAGAAACCATAAATATAAGGACCAATGGGTGGTTGATAATAAGTGGATAGATGCGGGCTAAATGGGTAGGTGGGGAAATGGATACATGAATGGAGAGCTGGGTGGATGCATGGACAAGGAGTAGAGGAGGGAGGGGGAGAGGAGAGGGAGGAAGGGAGAAGGAGGGGGAAGGAGAGATTAATGGTTATCAGAGGTGACACTATGTATCCCTTTCATGCTAGAGCTACATTTTGTTTGTTTGTTTGTTTGTTTTTTAGGACTATTTCTCACGTACCCAATGTTACTCGTAATTTGACAAAGCTGTAACTGAGGTAGTGATAGAACTGTCATCACTCCAGCATTCCAAAGGATGCTTAGTGCTTTCAAGCATCTTAACATACAAACACGTGGTTTATTATCTTCAAGAAAAATAAACTGACCAAAGTGCAAACAGGTCACTTTCATTTGTAAGCTTGTCTGTGAGCTCACAGTTTTTGTTTTAGTATACTGCCCAGTACCCAACATATATTTTCTTCTGGTTATATCACATTATTCTAAAAATCAAAGAAAGATTATCATGCATGCCTAAACCTCACACAATTATAGTATTTGATGTCCATGCAACTAAAAGCCTTGGGTGGGAGGGAGGGTGAGGCTCAGAAGGCCACCATGAGCCTGGCCTTGTGCATGAGGATGGGGAAGCAGTGCATTTCTCAATCCAAATGTTTCAACTGTTTCATCTCCTCTGCTGCACTCTGTGTATTACAAGAAGAATCATGTGCCTTCTAACATCCCACTGAACAGTAGCTTAATTAAAAGGACGAGAATTTGTGAAAACACGGGCGATGTGTCTCCCAGCTAATTGAAATAGCCACAAAGGCCCCCAGAAGACAAGTTCAATATTGTGGAAATACCAGCAGGGCTGGCATTTCAGTGTTCTCAGATACCTTCCTTGTCTGTCTGATTAAAATTTCACTTGGCCTTTCTGTCCATAATAAAAGAAACCTATTTGTGCCCAGAGCTGCTCAGCAGACAGCAGCCGCATGTTAAATTTCAGGGCATTTATTGAGTCTGTCGATGTCTCGGCAGCACAGTGCTGCCAAGAATGCAGCCTCAGCCTTTCTGTGCAGAGACTGTCAATGGTGTTAATGATGGTGAAGGCGGCAATCATTTTCAGACCAGGGCGAAGATGCTGGGAATGACGGATATGCACCCACCTTGTTTTCTTACAAAAACAAAATGCACATATAAACTATGTGGGTATACGTTTCTGTGTGTCTGGTAACTGAGAGTGTTTGAGGATGGAAAGAAGATAGGTTACTCCCATTACTCATGATAACAGGGGAGGGGGGCGGTGATCCTGTCCCTGAATGTAGGCATTGAGGGACACTTAAAATAACCAATTTTTACTGAACTAAGCCAATGCTCAGGTTTAAAAATCAGCATACTGTTTGATTAACTGTGCCAGTAATTGTCAACTTGACACAGCCCATAGTCATCTAAAAGGACTCAGTCAAGGAACCACCTAGGTCAAATGTGCCTGTGGGCAGGGCTGTGGTGGATTCTGTCGATTGTGGGTTGCTGTGGATGGCAGTGTTTCTGGGCAAGGTCATCCTGCACACTATAAGAAAGCTAGCTGAATATAAGCTGGCCCGCATCCTCAAAAGCAAGCAAGTGCCTGCTGTTCTTGCACTGTAATGTGAGCGTCATGATTGGATCTAGGAATGCATGGACAAATGAGCAGATCTCGTTCTCCAGTTCTTGCCATGATTCCCTGCAATGACAGGCAAGGATCCCTAAGTTTCAATCAGTCTTTTCTCCACTAAGATGCCTTTACTCCTGGTGTCTGTCACAGCCACAGAATGAAGCTCCAACAGAGACTATTCTTTTCAATCATCAAAGAGGCAAAAAGAGGCCCAGAAAGCACAAAGGTAGGCACCACCAGTGCCCATGTGTGTTCAGTTCTTCTGTGATTCCTGGTCACTCAAGAGGCTCTGCAGTTTAGGAACCTGGATTATTGGTCCAAGGATGGTGGCTGCTTCCCAGTGAGAAGCCCAAAATTCCCCAATGACGTAGCCACTAAGAGTTGTCAATTCTCTAATAAATACGTCCTGTGCACGCACACACACACACACACACACACACACACTGTGCAAGCAACCCTAGTTAAACCCACTGACTCACACAGTCACAAGGACATGGTAGTAGGAGGGTGACTTTCTAGAAAGATGAGGAGTTTGGAGAGGGAAAGTGGATGCCAGAGGATAATAGGGGTGATACAAAGAACTAAGAAAGAGCATTGAGATTACAGATCACATGTCACCTAGCCTGAGTTGACAGTAATTTAAACTTCGGAAAACACAGTCTCTGAAGAAGTTTTTTTTTAAAATAAGGAATTCTGGTCCCAAGTCTTCTTTGGTCTATGCTAATATGTGTGACTGGCCACTCACCTTTGCGCTATCCTAAATTTGCTCTACAATGCAGCCTCATTTTGACTAAGCCAAGAGAGTCCGCAGTCTATTGAGCTGCTGTTCCATCCATCTAGCCTGGCGATTGACTTGACAGGAGGCTCACGATGAAAGCGTGTGCCCCATACTCACAGTCTAATGATGGTGCCCCAGAAGGTTGAATAGCCACAGCAGGGAATCACACATGACGTGTGCTTGTTTTTATTTTTATTTGTGTGTTTTTTTTTTTTTAAATCCGTGATTCTGGAGACACAGCTCAGTTGGTAAAGCTCTTGCTGTGCAAACATCAGAACCCACATAAACATGTCAGGCTTCCTAGTATGCGCTAGAAACCTCAGCCCTGGGGAAGCAGAGACGGGAGGATCCCTAGGACATGATGTCCAGCCAGCATAGCTGAGTCAGTGGACTCTAGACCTAAGCACCAAAAGGGAGAGTTTTTCTATGACTGTAACAAAAGCCCCTGCTTTGTTTGGGGATGCCATTTGGTCCTTGGCAGAGGTGGCTTGCTTTCACTTCCAGCCAGCATCCTGTCAACTCTGCCTTCTGTGTGAGCTAGCTTAGGATGGGGAGTTAACGACGACTTAAAAATAGGTACTCGCACACCTGGAAAAATAGGGGCATCTTTTTTTTTCTGATTTTTAAAAAAATTTTTTATTAATTTATTCTTGTTACATCTCAATGTTTATCCCATCCCTTGTATCCTCCCATTCTTCCCTCCCTACCCCCATTTTCCCATTATTCCCCTCCCCTATGACTGTTCCTGAGGGGCATTACCTCCCCCTGTATATGCTCATAGGGTATCAAGTCTCTTCTTGGCAACCTGCTGTCCTTCCTCTGAGTGCCACCAGGTCTCCCCCTCCAGGGGACATGGTCAAATGTGAGGCACCAGAGTACGTGAGAAAGTCATATCCCACTCTCCACTCAACTGTGGAGAATGTTTTGACCGTTGGTTAGATCTGGGTAGGGGCTTAAAGTTTACCGCCTGTACTGTCCTTGGCTGGTGCCTTAGTTTGAGCGGGACCCCTGGGCCCAAATCTGCCTATCATAATGTTCTACTTGTAGGTTTCTAGGACCCTCTGGATCCTTCTACTTTGCTATTCTCCCATGCTTCTCTCATTTAGAATCCCAATAGGATGTCTTCCCCTCTGTCCCAGTTTCCTGGTAAGTGAAGGCTTTCATGGGACATGCCCCTTGGGCTAGTATGCAGATATAAGTGAGTATATACCATTTGATTCTTTCTGTTTCTGGGTTAACTCACTCTTTATGATCATTTCTATCTCAATCCATTTATCCACAAATTTCTGGAATTCCTTGTTTTTAATAGCTGAGTAGTATTCCATACGGGCATCTTTTAAGACTTGGCTTCAGGAGTTTTCCCTGGTAGTTTGTCCAAATGCAGAGTCATCTGTGCCAAGTGAAGAGGCTCAAAATCCATCTATATAGCCCTTGTTCCATCCTCCTGTTCTGATTGTCTACTTGACAGTGAAGGTCCACAATGGGCCCAGGCACTATCTTGGCTTATATTTCCAGGTTACAACCTACCATAATGAGGAAGTCACAGCAGCAAGAACTTGAGGCAGCTGGTCACATTGCATCAAGGAAACAGAGAGTGCTGCATGTCTGTGCTCACACCAATTTCTCCTTCGGATACAGACCAGAACCTCAGCTCGGGGGGGGGGGGGGGCAATGCCATACAGGGTAGGTAGGTCTTTTTTTTTTAAACCTCAATTAATGTAATCCAGACCATGCCCCACCAACACACCAAGGGGAGGCCTCTCTCTGATGACTTTAGATTTCATCAAACTGAAAACCAAAATTAAATGTCATATCTTGTCACCCAAAACAAAGGGGGCAGTGCCAAAGGAATGAATTGTATGCATTTCTAATTTATGTGTATATATTCTAAATGTTAAGCAGTGAACAAATATTGTATTATATTCATTGCTTACACTTTATTTTTGTGTATGGGTATTTATCCTCTATGTATATCTGTGTACCATGGTGCCCATGGAAGCCAGAAGTTGGGTTGGATCCCATGAGACTTGAGTTAAATATGGTTGTGAGCCACCATGGATGCTTATAGTCAAAGCCAAGTCTTTTGGAAGAATGGCCATGCTCTTAACTATTAATCCATGTCTTCAGCCTCCCCCTTTTATGTTTCAAACAAGAAAACATAATACTGAAAGAGCAAAGAAGCCATCACAGTCTACAGAGGACAAATTAGAGGCTCAAGAAAGAAATAGTCTACTGGAAACAAGAAAGGGTGAGCAAGCTGGGACAAGCCACCCGAGAGAGATTCCTGAAGCCAAGTCTTAAAAAATGACCCTGTTTTTCCAGGCACCAGATTCCTGATTTAAGCTACCATTTTTTTCCCATCCTAAAGCTAGCTCACCCAGAAGGCAGAGTTGACATGATGCTGGCTGGAAGTGAAAGCAAGCCACCCCTGCCAAGGACCAAATGGCATCCCTCAAACAAAGCAGTGGCTGCTGGGAAACATGTCAAAGCATGGCTAAGATGCTTTGGGGTTCCTGATTTCCTCTGTTACAGCCTTGTTTCAACTCCAAACTTGGAAGCCTGCTTTCTTTCTGTAGCTTCCCTCAATGGAAGAGCTCTCAAACCCCAAACTATCTTGTGGGTAAAGCTGACTCTACCGAGCCCTGGCGAGGAAGTTAACAATGACTTCTATTTTTCCAGAAATAATGAGAACAAAAAAATGCCCAATGTACTCAGTGACGTGGGAACTAGTTCAGTCCTTAGGTACCACCAGCGAAGGCAAAGGAACCTGCGGTCTGCTCACATTTGCACAGAGGGTGCTCTGTGGCAGAGCCTGCCGATGCACACTGTTTCTTCATTTTATCTATTTTAAGTGAACATATAAGGCAGTAGGTTTCTTGGTGTCATTTTCATACATACTGAGCGTTGATTGCTCCAGACCCCTCCCCGCGCACTGTCCCTTCCCCCTTCTTCCTGCCCCATCTTCCTTGCTTTACCCATTCACTCTTGAGACTTCCCCTTCCAACTTCCTGCTCCTGTGTTATATTAACCATCCCAGTCTCTCCCTCAAAGTCCTTGCCTTCCTCTTCTATTTCCATCCCGTGGGCTCCGTTCTAAAGTGCTGGCTTGTACTCACACGCACTCCCACCTACACACATATATATTCAACAATTAGAAGCCAAGTCTATATCCAAGAGACACTGTGAAGTATTTGTTTTACTAAGCAAGTGTTACGCAGCCTACAGAATGGCAGAAAACCTTGCCTAGCAATCCTTCAGACAAAGGCGGTCAATACCTAGAATATTAACCAAACTGCAAAAATTAAGCAAAACTGCCTGCCAATCAATAAATGTGCCAATGAACTAAACACGTAGTTCTTAAAAGATGAAATGCAAACTTCTGATAAATACATTATAAAGTCTTTAACATCCTGTGCCTCCGGAGATGTGCAAATTAAAACTACTCTGAGATCCTCCCTCAGCAGAGTCAGAAGGGCAACGTAACAAAGGACACCAGCTTTAGTTTTCCTCAGATAGTTTGTGTTTGTATCTCCTTTGGAATGTAGGAGAAATTGGGGGATTGCCTTCTGGCAAAGTGGTAAGTAGACATGAGCATTCCTGCATTTTCAACAAACCTAACTCACAATGTTCTCCCATCCTTTGTACCATCAGTGTAGCGATGGGAGGAGCCTGGAGGCTGTACCACACTGTAGGGCAGAGTTAGCCATGCTTCATGTTCTCATGTGTGAACATGGATAAGAACAGAGCTGTCCACGCTTCACACCCCTGTGTGTGGACACAGATAGTCAGCTTTAATACCATGAAGCCACTACGATCTGAAAGTCTCTTCCTGGCACTGAAGCTTGGATAATTCTGATTAAGACAAGCTCAATCTTGTTTCCTATTGTGAATGTGTAGAAGATGATATTAATGAGACTTGTGTACACACAACCATACAAAGTCTCCAAGCTTTGAAACTTGGAAGGAGCGAGATGAGACTCCTGTAACTACCTCTCTGTGTGGAACGTATTCCAAGGTGAAGTTATCTTTGTATGATGGCCTGGGTTTTAAGATAATTGTTCCAAGAGAACTTTGATTTTTGCCAGGCACAAACCCAGCAAGCACACTGAGAGTGCACCTCTGAGAGTCGGGATGATCATCATCCTGTAAGTTGCCTCCTGCTAGTATATTCACACCAGGAAAGAATGCTCCCATGTTAGATAAGCATGTCAGGAACTAATAAGGAGGGACAGCACACTGTTCATCCCTGCCTTGAGCCTCCTTGTTTGGCAAGAGTTCTATCAGAAACATCAAATGGACAGATAGATATTGCATAGAGGAGACAGGGAGGGGAGGGGAGAGAGAGAGATGGGGGGTGCATGATGCACGCATCACTTAGATGATGGAGTACTTGCCTAGCAGGCACATAGCTCTGGGTTCTGTCCTCAGTACTACAGCAATTGTACATTTCATTGCATATCTGTAATCCCAGAACTCCTGAGGTGGGAGCAGGAAGACCTGGAGTTGAAGATCTTGCTCTAGGATATAGGGGCTCCAAAGCCTGTCTAGGTTACCTGAGACCATGGCTAACAAATAAATAAACTGTCTCTGTACATAAATCCATTTACTTATCAGGGGTCCTGATAGCTGTACCCTATGCAGGCAACACTGTGGACGCCTCTTTCATCTTCCTTCCAAGTTCTCTCATAAGAACACATGAAGTTCTATCAAAGGCATCCCCAGGCCCTGCTTCTCCACCTTCCCCTTATCCAATCAGAACCTAGACATACTCATCTGTCGCTGCACTCAATTCATCAATTTCACCTCCTCAACCTGCGCTTATCTCTTGTCTAACCACGCCTTCCCCTCTAGCCTCCTCCTATACACTTTCCTACCATGTGTTATATTCAGGGTCAGTTTAACAGGTTCTTCTTGAACCTTGAACCCATAATAACGTTTTTCCCTTTATGGCTTCCCTTCTGCTTCCTTGCCTTGTGCTGTCCATCAACTATAAATAATTGCTGAGCATGCACTAAAGTCAAGATGCTGATGGCAAAAAAAAAAAAAAAAACAAAAAAAACAAAACAAAAAAAAAAAACAAATCCCTGTTTCTAGGACATGTCCCTTCTACAGACAGAGACAGGAAACATGCATGTGACTCAACATGATATACAGATAGTTATGAGATCAGTGAAGTGGGGGAAGAGGCTGGTGGGAAATGCTGGCAGGGTGCATAATAGGAAGCAAAGAGGCTATCTAACTCTGTGTCTGTTGAAATAAGTCCTGAGGAGAACTGAGAGGACACAGCTAAGTCAGTAAAGCCTTTGCTATATGAAACAGCTCGTCAAAGAGATCCTAGCCCTGGTGATATGGAGATGATGAGTAAATTACTTAGAAATTGCTGCACAGCCAGGCTAGGCTAGCCAGGGGTTCCCAAGATAACACGGGGTACTTTCTCCAATAAAAAGGACCATGACACATGAGAATTATGTTTAAGCTTGAATTCTGGTTTCCTCATGCATATGTACACACATAGAGACATGTACAGAGCCATACACTCACACAGATACACAGACTCGTAGTCTTGAAGGATGGTTGGGAGAGTTGGGAGAGTGAATATAATAAGCTGTCTAAGAAGATATGATTGCATAAAAAGCCTTGAGGTGGGGCAAGGATGGAATACTCAACAAGTACAGAAAAGGCCCACACAGCAGTGGCTGCTTACAAAGCTAGCAGTCAGCCCTACTGCAAGGCTGAGCAAACCTGAGCCACACAGGAGTGAGACTCTCTTCCATGCCCCATGATCACTGAGATGGTGGCTTGCTCATAAGTTGAAATATGAGCAACTAGTAGAGAATAGGACTCTGTAGTGACCACATGCATGAACAAACACAGCAGCAGGCTGCTCATTCAGAGAGGAACTGAGGGCACTCAGGATAGATTGGGACTATTGGATGCGGCCATGAGAGCACAGGGTTCCCAGCAACGGGAAGTGGCTTGTGGAGAAACTTCTTTCTTTTCTTTTCTTTTCTTTCTTTCTTTCTTTCTTTTTTTTTTTTTTTTTTTTTTTTTTTTTTTTTTTTTTTTTTTTTTGTTGTTGTTGTTGTTGTTGTTATTGGTAAAGTAATGACTTCTGTGTGTACCCACTGTAGCAAGGAGGCTGGAAGGAGCTCAGAGAGAAGGTAAAGGTGAAGGGCTCTCTTCACTGCCTCTGCAGTTGCTGGGACCACCTCGCCCTTTGAGACCTCAGGATATTTATACCAAGCAAGAGGAGTACAATTAGGCAGCATCTCAAGTTGATACCCAATGGGCCTTACATTTCATTTCCATCAACCGCTGCTGAGTTTTGGCCCCATTTTCATTGCAAATGTGAGCACTGCCGACCCCTTAGTCACTATTAAGGAGCAATCTGGGGAAATGATCCACTTCCAATAACCCCTTCCTCTAATTTAGAACCCTCTGAAACCACATAATGAACAGCACTGTCTCCAACTCTCCAGTAATGACATATGACATATGTCTGCAATTGCTCTTTTCGTGATAAATCCCCAGGCATTGGTCCTCCTGCTTATTTATTCACTGGGGTGCCTCAAACACAAATACACTAGATTCATTTCTGGAGACGAATTAAGGAGTGGAGTTGAAACCCTAGCTTTGAAAATTTTGGGGGAAAAGTTTTATTCTTGCATAATAAATAGCGCTGAACTTTTGTCTACAAATGGTTGATTAATATGCAATTATATTCTTAAGTGTAGACTGCCAATTAATTCCAAAGTGTCTTATTTAATTAGTGATACCATTCAGTAAATTCCCACTAGCAACCTTCTCCCAGTTTTATGATAGCAATTTTATGTTGCCTCCTTGGATTTGGGTTCTGTTTTGAAAGTAAAACTTCAAAAGTCATTGTTCTGTTTGCTGCATAAGGGAGTGTGCAACTGGGCAGTGTGATTGCATGACCTCCCCCCAGCGTCTGTCTCTTCTTTCCTCTGCAGCTAGTTATCCTTCTTAGAGATGTACAAATGGGTAGCAGTCAAATAGCAGCTCCTCTCAAATGCCAGAGACAGCAAAGACAGTAGATCTAGCCATCACTGAATCGGGCCCAGGCTATCATCTTCATATTAAAGAAATTACTTATAGGGTGAGCAAGTGACTCAGTAGGTAAATGCATTTGCTGTGGAGCTGAGCACCCGAGTCGGAGCCCCACATCCTGCGTGGTGGAAGGAGAAACCTAACTCCTGTGAGTTGCTCTGCCCTCCACATGGTCACTGTGGTGCATGTGCATATATATATATATATATATATATATATATATATATATATATATATATATATATATATATATATGTATAATTTGTCTGTGTGTCCATTTGAGGACTCTTCATGTAGCTATGACACTTGGTAAAAGATAATTCCTTCAAAGACAGACACCAAAGTTACCCAGTAACTATTAGAACCTATTAGAAGAGAAAGTACCTGTGTTGGGATTCTTTTGCTGCTGTGTGGTGCTCCTTTCACTGGAAGGTATTTGTAGGTGTCATAAGCAACTAGATGTTAAACGTGTGTCAGGGTCATTTTAGTTCATGCTTGGATAACAGAACTGGAATATGTTACCCATAAAATCTAGAGGTCGTTTGTCTTCTTAGCCACACACTCAGAGAAGCAACAGAGACAATGGAGAGGAACTTTCAGAGCTCAGAAAAACCATTCAAAGTTGATCAAGCTGAGGTAAGGTTTAAGTTACGATGAATCTGCCTCGACTTCTCTCTCATCCTCCACTTTTACACGTGCTAATAAGATTATGATGAGCAAATAAGGTGCAAATAAGATACAACTCAATGAGAACGGAGTTTCTGGATCTTTCCACCTCTCAGTTAGAGTCAATTTCAGATACGTTTGTTTGGAGGGCAAAATATGGTGTGACCCAAGGAAGGCTTAAATGGTGACTCAAAAAGGAATAAATTGCGTGTCCTGCGGGAAGTCTTTAAGTACCAGGACTCACCAAACTCTTCACACTTGCCTAACACACCTTCACCAGTTCAACCTGAGTGCTTGTGGTGTTTGGAATGTGAACTGCTCGCTACAGGTTCCTGTACTTGCACTTTACCTCATCCCCATAGTGGGGGACAGTTGGGAAAGGTCATGGAAACCCTAGGTGGAGGAGCCTTGCTGGAGAAAGTGGGGCACTGGGAGCAGGCCTTGGGGGTTCAAAGCCCGGTGCTACTTCCTGTAGTTCACCCTCTGCTTGCTAACTGCAGATGCCATGTGACAGGATGCCTCCCTTTCCTTCCTCTACCCAGAATGCATTGCATTTCCTCCTACTAGGTGCTAACACAAATGTCTTCTTCTCCTACATTGCTTTTGCCAGGTATGTGGTCAAAGAAATGAGAAAGGTAACCAACACAAGTGTTAAACTGTCACCTACCCAGGCTGTAGAGAGAGCTCTAAGAAGGGTTTATCAGTGACCTAGAAGTTGTGGGGTCACAGACATAGCAGGTCTATTGAGAACTCTCTGCCACTGTCCATCATGACACAGGTCACCATCATACCATCAAGAAGCAGATGTTCTCAGTACTGGCACTGTGGGCATTGGGGACTGGCTGTGCCTTTGCTGTGGGTGTTGCTTTATGCATGGTCAGCAGCAGCCTCCCTCCCTTTACCCCACCACTCATCCCCTGCCTAGCTAGAACCATGTTTCACCTGCTGCCCCACATCTCCTGTGAGCTAAGAAGCCCTGGCACAGAGTGGGACTTGGTTGGCTGATGTTTCTAAGATCTTCCCAGGGTTCCTGTGACATTTTTTTCATTGATCTTTTATACCTTTATGTGAGTTATTAAAAATCCTAAATATAAGGAAAAGACAAGTAAGAATACCTCATCAGCCTTGGGTACAGTAACTTAGAAGAGTAAGGGGTGGCTACGGTCTGAATATTAGATCGAGCATACAGACTTTCTTTAGTTGCCCCTATCTCTATGCACTTGAAGAGAAAGCATTTACATTATTTTGAATTACACAATTGTTGGTTTTTGTTTTATACACAGTTCTTGGCATTATTCTATACTAGTATCCATGCATTAATTTTATTTATTTACTTATTTATTTATTGGGTATGCATACGTGTATGTATGATTAGGGCACACTATAGGCACTTTGCTGTCTTTCCCATAGGCTCTTCAGATCTGCATGATGTAGAGACTTTTTTGCTCATTTCTTAAGGGTCTACTGGACTAGAAAGCAAGTCAATGGAGGGCTGATCAGCAAAAGGCAGGAGAGCGAAGATAGCACAGAGTTAACAAAGCCATTAGTGACAACTCTGCCTCTAAACAGAAGGAAGCTTACACCTGCGTTCCTGCCTTGGAAGAGCAGAACAGAGCTCTCCAGTAGGGCCCGTGATCAGGCAGACAGTCTGAAGGTTCATGGGGA
This sequence comes from Acomys russatus, assembly GCF_903995435.1. Taxonomy (NCBI): domain Eukaryota; kingdom Metazoa; phylum Chordata; class Mammalia; order Rodentia; family Muridae; genus Acomys; species Acomys russatus. Next base: position 7,754,012 of record NC_067161.1, read on the forward strand.
TCATTCCTGGAGAAGTTTGGCCAGAATACTAAGACCAGGACAGTGAAGCAGAGAGGGTCCCCAGGTGAGTGGGTAAGTAGACAAAGTACATTGGTTGGAGGGAAGATAGGCTCTGAATATTAGAAGAGACTTCATGGGGTAGAAGACAGGGAGGGAGCAGCAATGAAGGATGCAGTGAAGGATGATGCTCTGAGCTTTGCAAGCCCAGAGGGATTGGGACAGTGTTCTGAAAGCACTGTAGAATGTGGAAATGGCATGGTCACAGCCAGGCTTTGAAAAGATCACTTTATTGAAGTGTGACAAATAATATTGGTAAGTTCTCAGCTGCACCCTCCCTATAATACATTGCCAGCAGCTGAGCAAAGGCCTTGGCCAAGCCAATAAGCATTTCTATCCCTGTCATAATCCCAAGTCGGATAAGGTGCCAAGCATGCTATTTCCAGTTCTTCTTTAATAGAATCATTTTCTTCATCAGTGACAGCTACTTGTTGGCCTATTTTGGGGAAGAATCTTCTTAGTCCCTTGTAGATAGTACTGGGAGAAAATTCACAGCAAAGGAGCTTAAAAGGGACAAATAGCAATGGGCTGTAGAGATGGCTCAGTTTGTACAGAGAAGCAAGTACAAGGAACTGACTCCTAAGTTCAATTCTCAGAACCCATGTTGAGGAAATAATATAAAGCTAGTCTTGGTGTCACATGACCACAATCCTGTTGCTAAAGGCACAGCAAGGAGATTCTCCATGGCTCATTGGCCAGTCAGCCTAACCCATGGCTCAGTGGTCAAAAGTGCTACCTGCTCTTTCAAAGGACCAGAGTTTGGTTGACAGCACCCACAGTGACACCCATTGTCCATAACTTTAACTCCAGGGGATCTGACACTCTCTTCTGGCTTCTGCAGGTATTTACGTGTACTAATATACACTCACACACAAGCATTCCATAATTAACATTTAAAATTAAGATAAAATGCAAAAGAAAAAAATCGGAAAGCGCACCCAACAATGATAAACTGCACCCCGTATTCTATGTTCCATTTCCCCACCCTACATCTCAACCTACTTTTCTGGAGGCCTGATGGCAATGGGGACACCAGACAGGAGCCTAGCATAGCTGTCACTTAGAGGCCTCACTCAGCAACTGATGGAAAAAGATGGAGAGACACAGAACCCAACATTAGGTAGAGCTTGTGAAATCTTGTGGAAGAGGGGGCTGGAGGCGTGAAGGAGCCAGAGAGGTCAAGGACAGCACAAGAAAACCTATAGAATCAATTAACCTGGGCCCATAGGAGCTGACAGAAATGGAACCACCAACCAGGGAGCCTGCATGGAACAGACCTAGGCATTCTGTATATATGGAGCAGTTGTGACGCTTAGTCCTCATGTGGGACTCCTAATAGCTGGAGCAGGGCCTTTCTCTCACTTTGCTGCCTGCCTTTGCATCCCTTTCCCCCAAGCTGAGCTGCCTTATCTAACCTCAATAGAAAAAAAGATGCGCCTAATCTTACTGCAACGTTATATGCCAAGGCTGGTTGATATCCATGGGAGGCCTGCCTAGGGAGAAGGGGAGAGAGGAGCAGGAGAGGGGAGAGGGAGGGACCAGAAGAAGACGAGAGAGGGGAAGCTGTGATTGAGATGTAAAGTAAATAAATAAATAAATAATTTAATTAAAAAATAATCTTTTATTTCACCTCTACTCTGCATGCACTGGAGAAGAAAGGTAAACACCAATATTAACTGGACTGCAAACCCTGTGACCTACAACAGTGACCTGCCTGCAAGATATACTGCTGGAAATAGTGGCATAAATGTTTGAAGAAACCAATCACTTTCTGACTGGAGTTAAGTCTATTTCATAAGCTGGAGTCCATACCTGACATTGCTAAAGGGGCCAATAACCTGAGAGCAGATAGGTCACGGTCCTATGGGAAAACATACTACTATTGCTCTGTTAAAGAAACACGGCAACAAAAGACACAGAAAATTCCCATAAAATGATGTAGGTCACATATAAAAAAAAATAACAACTGAAGTTGTTTTCTGGCCTTCACATGGAAAATGCACACACCTGTACGTGCATATGTACATTTACACACACACACACACACACACACACAGAGAGAGAGAGAGAGAGAGAGAGAGAGAGAGAGAGAGAGAGAGAGAGAAACAACAAAGGAATTTGATTCCTAAGAATGTAAAGAACATTGTCCTTTTTAGAGAAATATTGTACAAACAGCTTATGTTTAGTTGGAAATAATGAGACTTAATAAAGATATACATAGAAATCTTGTTTTGTCTACTAAACTCTGTCCCAAATGCTTTTTCTCCAGCTTAAAAAAACAGTTTATAGCATGACTAATCTATTGCAACGTAATCATATTTTAACCTTATCAAATATCCCCACATATTTCTTCTACCCGCTTCCAAAATGAAACATCAGAGATTTAGATTTTATTTGGAAAATTCCTTATTCATCGTACGGAAACACATTCAATTGCATTCGAGGAATTCAATTTAAAACTAATTTATCTTACATTAATGTTTAAATTCATGAGATTCCATATAAAGTCATTCTTGTACTGTAATAAATTCAGAGTAGATATGATAATTATTAAAACAGAAACGAGTGTGGGGAAAATAAATCGCATTGTGTCAGGCTTCTCTTTCTCTCTCTCTCTCTCTCTCTCTCTCTCTCTCTCTCTCTCTCTCTCTCTCTCTCTCTCCTCTTTCTCTCTCCCCTGAGTTCTGAAGATTATAGGAGAGAGAGAGAGAGAGAGAGAGAGAGAGAGAGAGAGAGAGAGAGAGAGAGAGAGAGAGAGAAATAAGTAGAACTAAATAAAGCATAAAAGTAGCCAGGCATGAAAAGGGAGCAGCAGAGAACAGGCAAGCAGCAGGCAAGGAATCCACATTGCTCTTCACAACACTGTTCAGTATGTTCTAGGTGAAGCTTTGGATTTTTTTTCTTTCCTTTGAACCCCTTAGTGTCCCGCAAAAGCCATCCTTATCATAACAATGCATGCTGAGAGTCCCACTTTTGAATTCCTGGGAATATTCCAGATTTCTTATTATTTACTATGTATAAATATATATACATCTTGCATATGATATATACATGTGTATCCACGTATGCACTTGTATGTGTGAACTTTGTGTGTATGTGTGTGTGTATATATATATTCAAATGTCTCCAATAATCTTCATACACATAAGCTGGAGATCATTTTATATGGTGTTTTCATTATACTGCAGGCTCAGGATGACTCCTCATATGAGACCAGGTTTGAGATTTTCCACCTATGCCATGTTGAGTCTCAAAAGGTCCCAGGGACTGGCACTGTAGCTCAGTGGTACATGAGGCCTTAGGTTCAAGACCACCACACCCATGGTATTGCTTAACAGCAGTAATGAGGAGAAAAGGTTTTCCATGCTGGTACACCTGTGGTCCAAAGTCTCAGGTGATGAGTGTTCAGCCTGTACCAGTTAACAGTTACTGAGCACTTAACGGGATGACAGCTCTCATGGTCCAGACTCTGTTATGTACCCTGACTAGTCATCCCATAATAGTCATGTAGAGAATGGCTCCCAGGTTCCGAATGAAAAGAATGAAATGAAAACGTGTTAGAGGACATGGCCATGTTGCAATAAGTCACAAGGTGAGCAACTAGGCCACAGGGCAGCTATGCTCTCCAGCATCCTCCCTACCTCAAATGTGTGGTATGTCAGTTTTCTTACAGATATGCAAGCTCAGATCTCACAAGGTGTATACCTTACTGCATAGCCAAGATTTGATTATGTCTATTTACTTATTTACTTAATTACTTAACTAATGGTATGTGCATGTGTGTGTGTGTGTGTGTGTGTGTGTGTGTGTGTGTGTGTGTATTGTTCATGCTTGGCAGCAAGCACCATATTCAAAATTTGAATTCAGTCTTACCAAATGTTAAAAGCCCTCCATCCAACTCCATTAGAAAACTCTTCAGGGATAGCAGCGTCCCACTTCTAGACTGGGGATCATGATATCTGTCTGAGACCCAGAACCACATTTCTCTCCCTGTTTTTGCTAGTTGTGTGTTCCTGGATCCCAAAACATTTGCTGCTTGCACCAAGTGCCTGCCTCCTTCCCCAACTCCTCCTTGCACACTGGCTCTTTTCTCTGTGCTATTGAACCAAGACACAGGCGCTCTGTGCTGTTAGTAAGGATAAACCTTCACTCTTTGAGAAACAGCGTTGCAATCCTAACAGGAAGCGTAAACAGGACTCAAGGATGCTTTGTCTATGTTGGTACTAAGACCTTCCAAATCCAAACCGACTGCTCAGAAATAGATAAACCAGTCCAATTTGTATGCTTCAGTTGCCGGCTCTATCTAAGCCCTTAGTTCCTTTTCTATAATTAATTTTTGTTTCTCTTCCACGTCAACTCCCCACGTGCTCAATAATCTGTGACTTTTCCATTAAGTCTTCAATTTGAGATGTGTATTTTCTTAAACGTCTAGAAATATGACTCTCAAATGTGGGAGTTCTGTTACCAGGAGATGAGTGGCCATGGCTGGCAACACTCAGGTGGGAGGCGCTGTGTGCTTCTGGTGTCTACTGGGAATGGGCCTGGGTAGTAAGACTCTACAGTGGGCTGAGCAGTCTCTACCCAGAGAACAATCATGTCAGCTGAAGCATGACCCGGAAGCAGAAGACACACTGGGTGCTGTGTAGTGTTGCCTCCAGGGAAGGACGAGATGGAGAGTGTTGATCCTCAGCATGGCAGGATTTAGATCACTAAGGAGACTGGTGGGTCACGTCTCTGGACATGTCTGTAAGTGCCTTTCCTGGGAGAATTATCTAAGCCGAGAAGAGTACCTTGGGTTGAAAGAATTAAAGGAACTGCCCCCACCCCTTAAGGATCCCCATTAAGATCAAAGTCTGTAAATCTCTGCTGCAGACTACCTTAACACTTCCCTTCTCTGCCAATAAAACAATTCTCAGAGGACCCACAACTGATAACTAACCCTAGCCACCTGCCAGGGCAGAGTGTCCCAAGAGTTAAAGAAATACACTGTTTAGACTAACAACACAGCCAGCTCAGCTCAGAAAAAGTCCAAACATACTCTCTCCTAGTCAAGCTGTCCAACCACGAAACGCCAAGGCTTGTAATTCCCCGCTTGCAGCTTTTCTGCTCAAATTCCAACCAAACACATACTGTAAAACTCATTTCTTTGTCTAAAACCTATAAAAGCTGATGTTGCTGCTCTTCAAGGTCTCCAGTTCAAAGGATCTTTGTAGACCCTCGTCGTGAAGGCTTAATAAATTCCTGTGCATTTGCATCAACAAAGGACTCCATCTCTCATTGGAAACTCTGGAAATAGACTTAAAGATCTCTCAGGAGATCTAAGTCTTACAGGGTGTGAGAAACACCACTCCACAGGTTGCAGGCTCAGAGAAAGGAAGCTGAGGGAGGAGAAAAGGAAAACCTTAGCATCCAATCCCCTTTCACTCTGGCACTCTTAGAAGAAAAGGCCCCTGGAGCCGCACACTCCAGCCAAACTTGATGTTCACCCAAGCCTGCTGCTCAGGATGAGGAGAGGACAAAGCTCTCTGAAACTGTGGTCCCAAACAATTTCCCCAGGCCTTTTGTCCCAAACAAAGTATCTCAAATAAAAGGGGTGGGCCGGGAGAAGAAGACAGTGTGGCTTTTAACTCTTACACTTATCAATTGTTAATAATTCTTTAAGATCTGCATAATAATATTTTGAAATAGTATTACAAAACTTAAAACATCTGATTTAAAAAGCCCTCTTCAAGGAAAAAATTTTTAAAAGTTTGTTAACTTCCTATGGGAAGAGAAAACAAAGTAGAAATATAGGAAAAATAAATATGAAAAGAGCAAGTGATAAATTGAAAGAATTCCTTAATATCATAATGCAGTTTTTATCTCATAAGCTTTTAATACGATAATTTAAAATGTATTTTTCATGTATTAAGACATAAATTTATTTTAAATATAAAATATAGAGCTGTTGAGATCCCTCAGCATTTACAAGTGCCCAAGTGCCGAGTGGTGGAGAAAGTACCCAGGGCTCTAAATCTAAAGTGCTGAAGGATTTTCCTTGTCTTCTATCAGCCACGGGCTTCATAAGATGACCACTACTACCCTATGAGAGTCCACATGTGAAAGGGAAATAACAATATTTGGATTCATATTGATTATGTACAAAGAATTAGAATACAACAAACAATTCTAACTTTGAGTAACGGCTCAGGGCCACTCTTCCTGCCTATTCAATCCAATAGCGTTCAGAGCCACCCACAGAAACAGTAGCATGGTTCCATCCATACTAGTACTAACACGCTCTCTACATGTGTTAGTCAGTGTGTGTGTGTGTGTGTGTGTGTGTGTGTGTGTGAGAGAGAGAGAGAGAGAGAGAGAGAAGAGAGAGAGAGAGAAGAGAGAGAGAGAAAGAGAGAGAGAGAGAGAGAGAGAGAGAGAGAGAGAGAGAATGTGAAAGTCAACATTGACTGTCTTCTGCTGCTCTCCTTCATATTTTTTGGAAACTGGACCTCTGAATGAATCCAGAGCTCACTGGTTTCCCAGGAAATAAGGCCAGGGATGTGTCTGTTTTCCGCCCCCTCACTGTCAGGATTATGAGCACATGCTTCCATACTTAGCTATTTTTATGGGCGCTGGGAATCTGGACTCAGGTCCCTCATGCTTGTGCAGCAAGTCCCTTACCAACTAAGGCATCTCCCCAGGCCCTTTAACAGGGTTTCTCTGTGTAGCCTTGGCCACTCTGGACTCACTTTGTAGACCCGGCTGGCCTCGAACTCACAGCGATCCACCTGCCTCTGCCTCCCGAGTGCTGGGATTAAAGGCGTGTGCCACCATGCCCGGCTCTCCGCAGGCCCTTCAAATATGATTTTCATGTGACTTTCTCTGTCAGGCATTTTAAATCATAAAGCATCCTAGGAGTCAGTGGTTGGTCCCAAAAGGTTGAACAAAGTTGGAGCATCAAACCAGACTTACTCCTTCCTTGAGATTCTGCAACCCATCTCTGTTCTCTAGAGTGTCAAAGACAGCAAGAGTTGGACCTTGAAAAACACACCACAGTGTGTGAGTGTGGATGGGCTTGCCTAATCCCACACCTTAGGAGCAACTTCATCTGCCATAACTTAGATTGTGATGGGAAATAAAATGCAAGCAAGGCAAAGAGCTCACTGTGCACGGCAAGACATGTTTTATCTGTAACCACGGCGTGGAATTGCATTCCTGTTGCGAAGACCAGATTGATGCGTGCATTTTATTTATAACCCTTTCTCTGAAAGTTCCTCCAAGTACAAGTTAGCAATGAAAGTTTGCAGTGGCTTTTAAAAGGCCTCCTGGCTGCTTCCCTGACAGCCAACTTCCTACAAGTGACAGGAGCAGGCCGGAGAATGGCTGAGAATCAGCAGGCAGAGAGTAATGTGTGCATGTCTCTGAAAAAAAAAAGTAATGGTGCTGGAATGTGGAAGGCAATGTGAGGCCACTGAGCATGCTCTCGCTCAGGGAGAGCTATCCCCCAACACTTCACCCCAACTGATACCCAATTGTATACACTTTTTGTTCACCTGTGCCTGGACTCCATGCATGATGGGAGTGGATTTTCCATTTCTATTTCTTTTTCTCAGTTTAATTTGACTCACAGTTGAAAAACAAGATAGAAACCCCAGATCACACAGGCATTCATGTGGCACTGCCCTTAGTCTAATCACCATTTTGCTACTCTATACATCCGTATGCTTCTCTTTGTCATGGAGAAGAGATTGATGCGTGCAATATAGCCTATAATTTTCTGTAAGAACACCCAAACAAGACAACATGGCTGTGAAAATAGACATGTATTTTTCTAAAGTCTTATACAGACTGGGGCATATGGAACTAATGATCCTTTTCCTGCGTGTGTATCTGGAAGAATTGAAAACATGGACTCAAACAAATATATATATACAGTAATGTTAGTAGAACCATAGAACATGCCTCACAATAGGTAGGAAATGGAAAAATAACTCAGACATTCATCAGTAGGTAAGTAAATAAACACACATGGCATAACCATAGAGTGGAATGTCCTCAGTCATCAAGGGTAATGTAGCAATGACACATTGAACGTGAGGACTCTGGAAGTCAACAACTAGTCCTGGACTAGATCACTCCATAGAGACTGAAAAGTAGATTAGATGCTGCCAGAGACTAGAAGGAAAAGGAAATGGAGGACACTTCCCTAAGAAGCACCAGGCTTTCTTGAGGGGTGATGAAAATATTTGAGAACTACATAAGGCTGGTGGGAGCTGAACACTGTAACTCACTATATAACACTGAATTTCTTACTGAAAAATGTTTGGTTTCATATCATATATAACGTTTAAGAATTTATTTATTTTTAATTGATTGTTCTGGAATCTCACATCACATACCCCAATCACTTCCCAGTCTTCCCACCTCCATTCCCCCTTACATGTGACCTTCTCTACACCCCAACCCCAAAAGCAAGAGAGGGAGGAGATAAAAACAAGTCCATTTTTTGTTGTTGATATACTCACTGGAATAGCATCAAATTCCTAGTGGCCAGCCCCCTCCCCCAAGAAAGGATTAGTCTTTCTCCATCTGCATCCACACCAGTGGTGGGTGAGAAGCACAGCCACTCTCTCCAAGAGTGGGGCCAGGTTTCATACACCCATGACACCACCAGAGCCACCTTGCACCTGCTGTTGAGAGAGGGAGCCAGTTCTATCTCTGTCCATAGCACATGCACAGCTCTGTTTTTCTGTCTTTTCTGTTTCTCCATCATGTGTTTGTTCATTGTGATAGCATCCACCTCAGGGGGAGGCGCTAGGTGTCTTCTGCCATCCTGCCATGACTTTATTTATTTATTTATTTATTTTTGAGACAGGGTCTCTCTGTGTTAGCCTTGGCTGTCCTGGACTTGCTTTGTAGACGAGGCTGGCCTCGAACTCACAGTGATCCACCTGCCTCTGCCTCCCAAATGCTAGGATTAAAGGTGGAGCTTGCACCACCACGCCGAGCTCATAAATTTATTTTTAAATAACAACAATAAGAAAAAATTCAGCTACAATTGATCAGATTCTAAAAAAAAAATAAAATAAAATAAGTTTCAGTATCACATTTTATTCATGAGATGGGAGTCCATAGGAGCCCATGATCATATCCATAATTAGACTTGGGGAGAAATCAACTTTGAAAGAGTTGCAAGGCTAAGTGCATGAGGAGACATCTAATCAAGTTCAAGTCTTCATAAGCCAGGCAGATGAGCCTGAGGGAGATGCCCAAGTGCAGGTGGGAGGCCAAGCATGTGGAAGCATGCATTCATTACTTCTCTCTCTCTGCTCTTAGCTATGAAGGGACCAGTAGCTTCAAGTTCTTGCTGCTTTAACTTCCACAAACTCATGGACAGTAACCTGGAATTGTGTGAAAAATAGGCTTCTTCTCTGATAAAGTAGATTTGAGTCAGGGCATTTAACAACAGCAACCAAAAAATGTGAAAAAAAGAAAAGAAAAGAAACAGACAAAAAAGAGCATCAACCAATAGCAGTTCAACTACCTTGGGGACATCAGGGCCAGGGCATCTCATAGAGGAACATTATGGGATACTGAGGAAATGGTACAGGAAGAGAGTGTGTGCCAAGCCTTCTTGGAGGGTGTAACTCCTGTTGTCTGGCATGAATCATCTTAGAAAGCCATTCATGAATGCCGGAGCTAGAGTCAATAATACAATTCTCGTTGTCAGAAGGAAACATAAGAAAAGTCTCCTCCACTAGTCAAAGGCTTACTGCATAGAAACATCCCATAAAACTTACACAAAATTAAATTATCACCATCAAGGGACCCTAAGGCAGGCACTACCTATAACAGACTGCTAAGCGGCCTCCTCCATGAGGAAGTGTTCTGGCTAAGGGCATCTGAATCTTTGGCAGACTAAGGCAGTCATAAATATATTACACTGGGTTTCATCCCCAGAACAAAATACTCCATGCACCCATCCAGTGAAGTAATACACTTCTTCCCAAGGAAATGGTTCTTAGTATGCCCACTGTCATGTCCGAGCTTCTTTTGATGGCTAGGCCTATGATTGTGAGGTCAGAACCATCTGCAATTAAAAACCAGTTCATTGACATGTAAACATGTTATGAGGTGTGACAGATAGGATATTGTAGTAGGCAAGCCCAGCAACAGGAAGGTGCACACAAGCACATACCCGGGCTCAATGGCCAGCAGCCTAACCTACCTGGTATGTTACAAGTTAAATGAGAGTGCCTGTCTCAGATTAACATGACATGAATATAACCATGGCTGAAGTTGTCCTCTGGCGTCCATGCATACAGTCACATCTAGGTCACACACACACACACATACACACACAGTATAGGTAAATATGGAATACTATTGCAACAAGAAGCAATTGGATCCACTTAAGTTTGGCCTTCAACAGGCAAGTGGACATGGCATGGTTGTCTTAAAGTGATACAATGAACAAAAAGGAACTCTCTCAGTAAAGGGAAAGTCAATCACAATCTGAGATGATAAGAAGGCTCAGTGTTTAAGGTCATCAAGGTTAAGTGTCATCAAACCTAGCAGCCAGAACTCAATCCCCAGCACCTCCATGGTGAAAGGAAAGAACTGGCTCCCCAAAGTTGTCCTCTGACCTCCATAATCGTGTGTCATGAGATACACACTCACACACACACTCACACACACACACACACACACTGAATAAATATGTAAAAAATTAAGTTATTTCACAATCCTATTTGTGCTGCAACTCTAGATCTCAAAGACCACGTACAATGACAGCGACATGACCGTAAAAGCCATTAATATTGTATCAAATACACCTCAGTAACTATAATTTACAAACATTACACATAATAGAAGTTCATTTAGGTCAAATAGAAATACCTGTTCTTAGGAAAATAATACACAGTTTATAATAAGCCTAAGACTACAACAAAAGCAAAAGACTCTACAAGACTCAAAGGCCTACGGGCATTTTACTTGCAGAGGATCAACACTACCTGGCATCAGAAGAAATATATTATTTTTCTTATTATACCTATTAGAGTAGACCCAGCTTTGATAAATTGGCTAAGAACTGAATTTTCTCAAGTAATTATTAATAGCATGCTATGAGATGGTTAGAATCAGGATGAGGGCTGCCTGCACATAATTGGAGAGAGTCTTTTTAGGACCAGAGAAAACTGGGGGACCAGATGCCTATGCACTCTGGAGGAAAGGTGAGGCTTGAGTGTTGAGTATGTACGCCTATGCGCACATGTACTTGTGTGTGCATGTGTGTGCATATGCAACGATGTGCATGTGGGGTCCAGAAAACTTTGCTGTTGCTCAAAAGGCACCATCCACCCTTTGAGGAAGGGTCTCTCCCTGATCCGCCCGGTCAGAAGCCTCTCAGGATCCTTCCGCCTTTCTTTCCCCAGCACTGGATTTATAAGTGCCTGTCATTGTGCCTTGTGTTCCTTTTTTTTTTTTTTTTTTTCCATTGAGTTATACGGAGCAAAATCAAGTCATCATGTTTTTACAGCGACTATGATACTGATGGACCTCCCCTATTCACCCATGTGTGTGGCAGAAGGGAAGGGTGCCTTGGTGAGACACCTAAATATGAGTGAAGGTCTGTTGATTGGAGAGCTCAGTCTTCTCTCTAATGTCCTCCGGAGTCATGAGATTGCAGATATGCACCCCTTGCATCCATGCAGGTATGCTAGCTTCAAACGCAGGGGCCTTGTGCATGCAAGTCAATCATTTTACCAACTGAGCCGAGGCACTCAGGCGCTCTGAGAGGTCTTTAAAATGTCTCCTATGCATCCCTTTTCTATGAATCAACCATCTGCATGTCCGTGCTCCAGGAGGCACCCACGTGTGCTTTGGGAGGCACTTTCACTACCTATCATCTGGAGAACCACAGTCCAAACCCAACATGTATTCTCTGGTGCTTTCATGGCTCTGTTAGAGGACACCACATCATTCTTTGAATTTGCATAAATATTTTGGACCAATGGTTTCCTCTCCAGCTTATGTTACGGTGTCTTACCTGCTTCCCAAACTCATAACACTTGCACTTGCTTTCATCCGGTCTCTCTTTCCTCTCTCACACCAAATCTCTTTTGTTTTCCAGAGATGGCTTAAAGTCAATCTGAGAAACTCAGCACGTGTGTGTGTGTGTGTGTGTGTGTGTGTGTGTGTGTGTCTTAGGGGGTCCCTTGTATTGTTTCCAAATTGGAATTTCCTCACCACCTTCCCTAGCCACGAGGTCACATTCTCCATCAAATGCCTAACTTCCTTTGGTTTAATGAATCAAAACTGTTGGGCATGGCCAAGGCCCTATGCATGAAAGGAAGCTTTAGAAGCACACCGACTTCATCAGTTTTCCTGAGTACAGTCCAAAGCTTCAGGTATGTAAGCCAAGGGAGACGGTGGCCCAGACGGGCCACACTTTCTTCACAAAGTTACCCAGCAAATCTATTATCGAGAATCCACTGCTAATACTCTCATCTTGGCACTGACAGTATCTGAGGTTCGGTTCAGTGATCCGCACAAAGGGAAATTAGATTCAAACAAACATAACAACTTGTCCTGGAGTGAAAACCAGATGTATAATTTCTCTCATTTGTCCCTACTTTATTTAATAGCCCACATGGGGAGCTTATTTAAAACCACCACAACAACAACACCAAGCCAGCCAACATTGGGAGAGCTCACAGAGTGACTGATGCCATCATTAGTTTTCCTTCTTCTCTGGGGTGGAGTAATGAGAACAGAATTTGGAGAGACGGTGTCTAGGAGAGGATCATCAACATCTCCTTGTGTTTTTAAATTTTAAAAATTTAAATTTGTGGAGTGTGTGTGTATGTGTGCCTCTATAGCTGGATGGGTGTGCTCACTATGCAAGTTTGTGTGGAAAGCAGATGTCAATTTTGCGTATCTTCCTCAATTATACATCCACCTTCTTTATTTTGAGCCAAGGTCTCTTTCTCAGCCTCCAGCTTTCCATTTCAGTTAGACTAGCTGGCCAGCCTGTCCCCAGGACTCACCCCTCCCTGACCCTGCCCAGTGTTGACTTTACAGGCACATACGCTATGCCCAGAGGGTAGGTCTCCAAAATCACACATGGGTGTCCACTAGAGCGTGGACAAGGACATGGTTGATTTACAGAGTAGGGACGCATATAAGGCATTTTCCAAAGAGCTCTCAGAGTGCCTGGGGGTGTGACTTAGTTGGTAAAGTGATTGCCTAGCATACATGAGGCCCTGGGTTTAATGCCCAGCATCAGATAAATTGGACATGATGGCGGTGCATACATGCAACCTTAGCATACAAGAAGATGTAAGAGACAAGATTGGGCTTGTAAATCAAGAAGCCTTCATTTACATTGAAGTGTTTCAAGACAAACTTCATTTTCCCAAGTACATACGCAGCTAAATCGGGGAGCACAAGGATGATGCTAACTATTTTCAGAAAGGATTGGCCCGATGCAAAACTCCAGGATGCACTGGGCTGTATTAGTTCCTAAAATCTAGGTGTACCAGATCATATCAAACCTAGGCATCAAGAACTGAACCAAAAGCTTGTTGTGCCAACCACCAGTTATCTTTCTATATTCTCTTCCCAAAGTTTTGTTGGCTAAGCATGCTAACTTGGTTGAAGAGAAAGATGTTCACCTATACAGGCCAAGGTCCAAAACCAAGGAATGGTGAAGCACATTGATCAATTGGTTGTTGATTGATTTTTCAAGACAGGGTGTATCCTGGACTCACTTTGTAGACCAGGCTAGCCTCGAACTCATAGAGATGCACCTGGCTCTGCCTCCAGAGTCCTAGAATTACTTTTAGACTGGGTCTTTAATCAAGACAATTCCCTGCAGAAATGTCTTCAAGCAAACCTGATCTGGAATAGCCCTTCACTGAGACTCTTCTCCAAGGGGAGTAGAACTGACCATCCTTACCTTCAAATGAGACACAGGAAGGTCTTCACACTTACAAACACTTCTCATAAGAGGACAAACACTTCACACCACAGGACTTTTCATTGAAAAGTCACTAATCTATGGGGAAAGCCCTTAGCATGGACAGTAAATGTCCCAGGACAGTATATGTTCAAAGGGAGGCTAATGGATCTGGCATGTCCTCACAAATACCAAATAATACATCTTCATTGTCTCATGTGTGTGAGAGGTAGCATGACAGGCTGTTTTCAAGATGAGAGCATATGCACACCGGAAGTTCAGTAGAGACTCCTAGAGTCTTACAAATCTAAGCCCCAAGGCCCCTAATAATTCCCAAGCTTGGACACATCCTGCTACCTTTGGCCTCATAGGAACACTAGTTCCCTAATTATTTTAACACTTCTTTCTCTATAGTTTAATGAACAGGAATTCTGGGATATTTGTGCAAAACAAAATAAAATGTTGACTATTATTCAGTGCTATGCAAACATTGAGTGCCACCTTGCTAGAATTAAGCCACCTAAAAGAAGTGTTCTCTGTAGATTTTTAAAGATTCATTTGTGTAGAGGCAAGTATGTGCACATGTGCATGTATGTGTGCTTGAGGAAACCTTAAAAGAATGTCAGTTCCATTGTAGCTGAAGGAATATGTGGCTGTCATCCACCTGATATCGGTTCTGGACATTAAATGCGGGTGCTCTGGCAGAGCAGCAAGTTCTCTTAACATCTGAGCCAGATCTCTAGCCCCCAAAGAGTTATGCTTTCATCCAGCATCCTTGATTATCATACAGTATTGTTGCATGTAGTTCTACCTTACAGTTGAATAATAATTCTATTCTATCTATCTTCCTCTTTTGTTTGAGTTTTCTCAATTTAGTGAAGCCTTAGTCTTCCACCGCACGTTGGTTCTGCAAAGATGGGTCTCTTCAGGTCTTTCCTCCTGTGTCTGCTTATTTTTTCAATAAAGGCATTTTGTATACAAAAATTTGTTTAATTCTATTTGGAATAGTACTAGTGGATTATCTGGTAGTTCTATGGCTTAAAGTGGCAGGCTAACTCATTTTTTTTCAAGCAGAGGATTTACAAGGGGCTAGGGAGCCATTCACAGAAACAAGACCCATAAAAATGTATCATATAACAAGGATCTAAATACCACGGTTGTGTCATTCCTTGAGTCATTATTTTAAAGAGTTAGAGTCCCAGGGGATAAAGAGTGGTGGGTGTAGCTTAGTTGATGTAGCTGTGTCTAGCCTTAGCACAGCTGAGGAAAAGAGTGGGTCATGAGTTGCCTGCATGGCCCTCAGGGGACTTTTTCACCTTTTGGGCATCTGCACTGACAGAACCATTTAGATCATGCAGTGTGATAAAAAGATAATTTCTTAAGGAGAGAGAAAGAGAGTTGGGTAGTTATAGTCTATATAGATAACCAAAGTACGTAAGACAATCAGACTGAGCACAGTCTCTCTCTCTCTCTCTCTCTCTCTCTCTCTCTCTCTCTCTCTCTCTCTCTCTCTCTGTGTGTGTGTGTGTGTGTGTGTGTGTGTTGTCAGTAGATAACCATCCCCAATTAATAGTTGTGAGAAGAAATGTTTAGCAATCTATTTTTTGGACAGACTCACAGCTGATGTCATTCCAATAATGTACAGGAAGGGAAAAGAAAGGGAGAGAGAAAGAAGGAAGAGAAAATAACATTGGAGGAAAACAACAGAGAAGGAAAGGGAGAGGAGGAGAAAAAGAAGGGAAGAGAAGAAAAGATAAAAAAAGAGGACAGGAGATTGAGAAAGAAGATGAAGAAGAAAGAAAAGAAGGGGAGGGAAAGGAAGGAAGGAAAGGGAAGGAAGAAAAGAGGGGAGGAGAGCAGAGCAAAGGAGAGGAGAGCAGAGGAGAGGAAAGGAGAGGACAGGAGAGCAGAGGACAGGAGAGCAGAGGAGAGGAGAGGAGAGGGGAGGAGAGCAGAGCAAAGGAGAGCAGAGGGGAGGAGAGCAGAGCAAAGGAGAGGAGAGCAGAGGACAGGAGAGCAGAGGACAGGAGAGCAGAGGAGAGGACAGGAGAGCAGAGGACAGGAGAGCAGAGGAGAGGAGAGCAGAGGAGAGGAGAGCAGAGGAAGGAGAAGCAGGAGAGGAGAGCAGAGGAGAGCAGAGGACAGGAGAGCAGAGGAGAGCAGAGGACAGGAGAGCAGAGGAGAGCAGAGGGGAGGAGAGAGCAGAGAGGAGGGACAGGAGAGGCAGAAGAGAGAGAGGAGAGGAAGAAGAGAGAGGGAAGGAGAGGAGAGGAGAGGAGAGGAGAGGAGAGGAGAGGAGATTTTTCTCAGAGAACAGCAGAAGAACAAACTCTGACTGTCTGAACAAATCAAGCTCAACTTAGGACAAGCCAGTCAGCTCATCTTGGTGGTGTTTATTCATTTGGACAAAAGCAACTCTCTCCAATTTCACAACTTCCAGAAAGGCACTGGGCTGTCGAATTACACTCGGTACACTAGCACTCTTCCAGAGAGTTGGAATGAGATTTTTGGCAGCTAAAGTGTTTTTTAAAAGCCACTGCTTTCTGTGATTGCCCCCATCTCATCAATGAGTCTGTTGCTGGGAATGGCCCATTCAGAGACAGTGTAAAACTCCCTTTCTACAGCTCTACAAATCCCATCCAAACTCGGGTTTCAGTGTGCTTTGGGCTGTGCCCTTAAGGACTTCTGATGGGGCTGCTGTTCTCCATCACGGCACATTCCATTTCTGGTTCACAGATTCATAGATGGTGGAATAGACTCGCAGGTATGGAGAAACTCATTAAACTCTGCTTGCTCCGTTGAAGGATGCAGAAGAGTTGGGATTTGGGAGTGGGATAGACCTCAGTTCATCTCTTCCTTTTACTGCCTTGTGTTTTAGGATTCTCTGAGTCCATTTCCTGCAAAAGTGATACACTTAGCACTCACTTGTCCAGGGAGAGCGATGCTCGGTAACATCGATGTTCAGTGTCGAATACTGGGGAGAAGAAGGCAATGCCTATTGAACATACACAAAAGTTCTGCTAAGACTCTCAGAAAGCAATGAGATCTGTTTTTTTTTTCATATGAGGGGTGTATGTAGGAGAAATGAGGGTGAGTTCACTGGGGTGCAGCTGACTTACTTTTAAAAAGAAACCCCTACTTCTATAACCTTTAAGAAAGTAATCCTTTAGGCAACAAGGGAAGTTAAAAGGCTGCACTAGTAAATCATTCATAATTAGATGGGGATCTGGGATAGAATGATAATAAGAATAAAGGATTAAATAAAGAGACAAAGATGATTCCAAGGGAACCTGACATTAATAGATTAGTAGGACCAGCTGCTTGACAACAATGGTGATTTCAACAAAGCTGAGAACATACTGCATATGATCTGCATCTAAGGTTCCAGGCCAAGAAAATTCAGTTAACGAGTCCAAAACTAATGGTACCAACTCCAGACAAAAGTCCAGCATTCTTCCCGTGTCTTCTGCTTCCGTTAAAGATAAGACCCTCCTACTAAAACCTAGGAAGCAGATTTGACCTATGGCTTATCTTTCAACAAAATTCTTCATCACAGAACGATTGCCAAATTTTCTCATTTTGAGCTTGAGACCTCTTGAATCCGTTGGCTTTTTTCCATCTCTCTTTAACACTCAACCTACAGGGCATCACATTTTAGTAACACTATGGCTACAGACTCTAGCAGGTCTCCATAATGCTCTTTAATAATCAGTTT